>NC_081552.1:262944286-263094286 GCF_963082655.1 Stomoxys calcitrans | reverse complement strand
CAGTTTTGCTTAACTGCCTAGGACTTTGATTTATTATCAGCACTTTTATCTTCTATCCATCAGCTGTTAGTGATTATTTTGTTTTTTTGGCTTAGATTTGATTCCCTGGCTACAATTTCATATTAATTTTCTTGCTTAGACTTCAAACCTTGAATTATCGAAGTTTTTACAGAGACCGCCTGAACATTTTTGTTTTTGGCTCAATTAATTTATTGATATAAGCCAGGCCATTAGTGCTGACATAGCCAGTGAGTTAGTAAGAAATTGCATACAATGCGTGATTTACCCCCAAGTATCGAAAGGGTGCTTCTTTCATGAGCTCAAGCTATTAAACGATGTTAATTCAATCATTAAAGTTTATTTTGTTTAATGTACTTTTGATTTGTTGGTTTAATTTAATCATTACTCTTTCATTAGTATGCCTTGGGCAAGGTCAAGCCCAATCCCAGATAAACCATTTGAAGCCACAATGGAACAAATGCGCGTCTGTAAACTTGGGAGTTGTTGAAATCCCCTTTAACTTGAGTGCCATGAAAATGAATGGTTACATTTTACTACCAGTGCACAATAGGGGAATGGATCCCAGTTTGCCAACTACGTTTTGTAGAAAAAATTTCTGGGCGTTTAAAGTAGATTTGATATGTAAACAAGCAATAAAAGTTGTAATAGGCAAAAAACTGTCATAGAAAACCAAGTAGGGAAATTTCAAAGCCGTGCGGTGCCGACTATATGCGCATGATAAGTATACTTCTGTCCTCTAACATAAGTGTTGGAGGAAACAAGGTACAGCCCCTCTCCTAATTCGATCACGAGATTTGACTTTTTAAGCTCTTGGAAATCTCAATCTTTGGGGCCAAGATTTGCTATACGCATATCTTGATCGATCTAGACCAAATTGCAGAAATATGTGGAGGGGCTTAACTCAACTCTCTGTCGCAAAATTCGGCAACATCGGACAATAGATGAGCTTTTTATGGGCCCAAAACATTAAATCGAAAGTTCGGTTAATATGGCTGCTATGTCCAAATCTGGACCGATCTGGGTCGGAAGTATGTCGTAGGGCCTAACACAACTCACTGTCCCAAATTTCAGCAAAATCGAATTATAAATATGGCTTTTATGGCCCCAAAACCTAAAAACGAGAGATCGGTCTATAAGGCAGCGGTATCAAAATCTGGACCGATCTGAGCCAAAATGCAAAAGTATGTCTAGGGGCTTAACTTAACTCACTGTCCCAAATTTCGGTGACATCGGCCAATAAATGTGGCTTTTATGGGTCTAAGTTCCTAAATCGTAGGATCGGCATATATGAGAGCTATATCCAAATATGAATCGATCTGGGCCAAATTAACGAAGGATGTCGAAAGGGCCTAACACAACTCACTTTCCCAAATTTCAGCAAAATCGGAAAATAAATGTGGTTTTTATGGGCCTAAGACACTTAATCGAAGGATCGGTCTATATGGGGGCTATTTCAAGATATAGTCCGATATAGCCTATCTTCGAACTTAACCTGCTCATAGACAAAAAAGAATCTGTGCACAGTTTCAGCTCAATATCTCTATTTTTAAAGACTGTAGCGTGATTTCAACAGGCAGACGGACAGACGGACGGACATGGCTATATCGTCTTAGATTTTTAGGCTGATCAAGTATATATAGGGTCGGAAATGGATATTTCGATGTGTTGCAAACGGAATGACAAAATGAATATACCCCCATCCTTCGGTGGTGGGTATAAAAATAATCCAGATAGAAACTGATTTACATTTTTATCGGAAACATTGGTATTGATTGCCCAAGTTTCGTTACAGCTGAACTAGGCGGTTTTTTATATTTGAAAATCAAACAAAAACTGCCCTCAAACATAAATCAAAAATTTTAATATCGTCTATCATCCCATAAAGGATTCGGTTGGAACTGTAATTGGGCCATATCGGCCCATGTTTTGATATAGCTGTCATACAAATCGATCTGGGGTCTTGACTATTTTGGCCTCTAGAGGGCGCAATTCATATCCGATTTGGCTGAAACTTTGCATGACGCGTTTCGCTATGACTTCCAACAACTGTGGTAAGTATGCCATGTAAACCAATGTTGAATCGTGACTTCTTTAGAGTATAGAGGGCGCACTTTCTATCCGATTTGGCTGAAGTGTTGTACAACGGCTTCTCCAATGACCTTCAACATACGTGTCAAATATGGTCTGAAACGGTTTAAAATAGCTAATAAAGCTCCCATATAAACCGTTCTGGGATCTTGACTTCTTGAGCGTCTAGAGGGCGCAATTATTATCCGATTTGGCTGAAATTTTGTACAATGACTTCTTTCATTACCTGCATGATCTGAGTAGATCCATAGCCTGATACAGCTCTCATAGCGCACCTTAAGGGCGCTATTCTTATTCGAATTGGTTGATATTGTACACAATGTCTTCTATTATGGTCTCCAGCGTTCAATTCAATTATGGTCCGAATCAATTATGGTCAATTATGATATAGCTTCAATAGCATATCAATTATTTTCTTTTATCTTTTGTTTCTCTAAAAAGAGATACCGGGAAGAGGACTCGACAAATGCGATCTATGGTGGAGGGCATATAAGAAAGCCCGGCCGTTCTTAGCACGCTTTTACTTGTTATACCCACCACCGTAGGATAGGGGGTATATTCATTTAGTAATTCCATTTGTAACACTTCGAAATATCAATTTCCGACCCTACAAAGTGTATATATTTAGGATCGTCGTAAAATTCTAAGACGATTTAATTATGTCCGTGTGTCTGTCCGTCCGTCTGTTGTAATCACTCTAGAGTCTTAAAAAATTGAGATATTGAGCTCAAATTTGGCACAGATACGTCTTTTTGATGCACGCTATTTGAACGGGCCAAATCGGACCATATTTGGATATAGATGCTATATAGATCGATTTTCCGATAAAGGGTCTAATGCTCATTAAAACTTTATTTTTCATCCGATTTTGAAGAAATTTGAAACAGTGAGAAGTTCCGACAACTAACCTAAATATGGTTCAGATCGGACTTTATTTAGATATAACTGCAATATAGACCGATAAAGGGTCTGAAGACCATAAATGCTTTATTTATTACCCGACTTCGCTGAAATTTGCAACAGTGGGTTATTTCAAGCCTCCCAACATCTGACCTAAATATGGATTAGATCGCTCTATATTTTGATATAGCTGTCATATAGACCGATCTCCCGATAAAGGGTCTGAAACCCATAACAGCTTTATTTGCTACCCGAATTCGCTGAAATTTAATACAGTGGGTTATTTCAAGACTCCCGATATCTGACGTAAATATGGTTCAGATCGGACTGTATTTAGATATAGCTGCCAAAACGGTTTAGATATGTTCGTCCGTCTGCCTGTTGAAATCACGCTACAGTCTTTAAAACTAGAGATATTGAACTGAAACTTTGCATAGATTCTTTTTTTTTTTTGTCCATAAGCAGGTTAAGTCCGAAAATAGGCTATATCGGACTATATCTTAATATTGCCCCCCATTAGACCAATCCGCCGATTTAGGGTCTTAGGCCCATAAAGCCACATTTATTATCCATTTTTGCTGAAATTTGGGACAGTGAGTTGTGTTAGGCCCTTCGACATACTTCGTCAATTTGGCTTAGATCGGTCCAGATTTGGTTATAGCAGCCATATAGAACGATCCTCCGATTAAGGGTCTAAGGCCCATAAAAGCCAAATTTATTAATCGATTTTGCTGAAATTAAGGACACTGAGTTGTGTAGGGCCCTTCGACATCTTTTTTTCAATTTAGCCCAGATCGGTCAAGATTTGAATATAACTGCCATATAGACCGATCCGCCGATTTAGGGTCTTAGGCCCCTAAAAGCCACATTTATTATGCGATTTTGCTGAAATTTGGGACAGTGAGTTATTTTAGGCTCTTCGACACCTTTCTACAATTTGGCCCGGATCGGTCCAGATTTAGATATAGCTGCTATATAGACCGATCCTCCGATTTTAGGTCTTAGGCCCATAAAAGCCGTTATTATAATCCGATTTTGCTGAAATTTGGAATAGTGGGTTGTCCTAGGCCTTTCGACAACTTTCTTCAGTATAGCCTTGATCGGTTCAGATTTGGATATAGCTGCCATATAGACCGATTTCTCGATTTAAGGTTTTCAGGCCATATTTTATTTTGTTATCCGATTTTGTTGAAATTATCCGATTTTCCTGAAATTTGGAACAATGAGTTAAGTTAAGCCTCTTGACATACTTCTGCAATATGGCACAGATCGGTCCAAATTTGGATGTAGCTGCCATATAGACCGATCTCTCGTTTTTAAGTTTCATGGCCATAAAAGGCGCATTTATTATCCGATGTCGCTGAAATTTGAGACAGTGAGTTTAGTTAGGCTCTTCGACGTCCTTCTTCATTTTGGCCCAGATCAGTCCAGATTTGAATATAGCTGCCATATAGACCGGTCTTTCGATTTAAGGGTTTGGGCCCATAAAAGACGCATTTGTTGTCCGATTTCACTGACATTTTTTTCGGCATCCCTGTCGTATATGGTTCAGTTCGGTTTAGTTTTAGATTTAGCTACTATTGTTATTAGTATTTGGTCCAAATCGAAACATATTTCGATATAACTGCTATGGGACATAAGGTATGAAATTTTCACCGAATTTTGATGAAAGGTGGTTTACATACAATATATACCCGAGGTATTGGGTGTTCAAAGTTCGTCCCGGCCGAATTGAACGCCTTTTTATTTGTTATGGATTGTAAATATTACGCTGTTTTGAAGTGTCTCTAATTAATCGCATTCATTGTAAATTCTTGTATACGCATTGCATAATGCTACCAAAAAGTTATCTGTTTGAAGAATTCGTATGGAATTTGTTGTAACTATAATTCAAATCAGTGTATAACCTGATGTAGCTCCCATATGAACCCATCTCCAGATTTGACACCTAACGATCTAACTTGAATTTTGCACTCAGTGTTCTTTTATGACTTACAACAAATGAGCCAAATATGGTTCTCATCGGTGTATAAGCTGATATGGCTCCAAATAAACCGATCTCCTGTTAGGACCTCCAAAAACCGTGCCATGTACTGTCCAAATTGGTTCATAACCGGATATATGTCCCATAAAAATCTCCCGAGTTGATGTCTTGTGATCCTGGAAATAGCAGTTGCACCGAATTGGCTAAAACTTTGCACATAGTGATTTGTTATAAATTTTTGTGAACCACCTTTCATCATGTCCCATAGCAGTTATATCGAAATATGTTCCGATTTGGACCAAATATTAATAAGTACAGAAGCTATATCTAAAAATTAACCGATCTGAACCATATACAACACGGATGTCGAATAGACTAACATAAGTCACTGTGTCAAATTTCAGTGAAATCGGATTATATGTGCGACTTTTATGGGGCCATGACATTAAATCGAGATATCGGTCTACATGGCAGATTTGGAATCTGGACCGATTTGGACCAAGTTGCAGAAAAATGTCGCAGAGCCTAACACAAAGCACTGTCCCAAATTTCAGCGAAATCGGATAATAAATGTGGCTTTTATGGGCCTAAGACCCTAAATCGTGGGATCGGTCTATGTGGCACCTATATCCAAATCTGGACCAATCAGAGCCAAATTGATGAAGGATGTCGAAGGGCCCAATACAATTCACTGTCTCAAATTTCATAACAAAGCTCTCAGTCTCAAATATTGCGAGCTTTGTCATGGTATACCATCCCCAAAACCACTGCCATCTTTTTATACTTCTCCAAAAATTCCTTGTTTTTCCAAAATTTGCCCAAATACCTACGTTCTTTGATGT
Source organism: Stomoxys calcitrans (assembly GCF_963082655.1). NCBI lineage: Eukaryota > Metazoa > Arthropoda > Insecta > Diptera > Muscidae > Stomoxys > Stomoxys calcitrans. Next base: position 263,088,451 of record NC_081552.1, on the reverse strand, counting down.
TGAAAATGGGTGTGTTTTGCACAATAATTTATTGATTTCGATTTGTATCAAACAGCGATCCATTTCCCATTGTTTTTGGTCTCAATAATTGTTGTTTACTATTTTATTGTAGTGCATTGTGCAATTGTTTCCTATCCATAAGATTGCCTTTGTTACGGTGTATAATTTTTGACTTTATTGTGATATGTATTAAACAAATTGTGACTAAGAAGTTGTAAAAAAGGCTGTATTTAAAGGGGGCTCAGAATTTCCTTTGTTGTAATAATAAATTGAAATTGGAATTGAACACTATGTATATGAGTTTACATGGTAATTATTTATTTATGCTGTCGCATTTACTGGTATGTCGATCAAAGCAAGTTTGTTGCTTAAGTCTTTTGATTTTTGATTCAATGTGTCAACATAGTGGTTTTAATTGAATGTTTGTTAGGAAGCAGCATTATGAACTCAAAAAAAAAAAAATCATAAATAAATATTTGAAAGTAATAGTTTTGAATCTATATAACATCTTATATATAAAATTCTATTTGTATATATTGGGTTGCCCAAAAAGTAATTGCGGATTTTTTAAAAGAAAGTAAATGCATTTTTAATAAAACTTAGAATGAACTTTAATCAAATATACTTTTTTTACACTTTTTTTCTAAAGCAAGCTAAAAGTAACAGCTGATAACGGACAGAAGAAAGAATGCAATTACAGAGTCACAAGCCGTTTAAAAAATTTGTCAACGCCGACTATATGACAGTTTGTCTGTTTGTTCAGTATAGACTCAAAAACGGCTGAACCGATTACCTTGAAATTTTCACAGATTGTGTAGGTTGGTCTGCAAGGAAACATAGGATATATAATTTTTTGATATCGGAAGAGGGGCGGACCCTCCCCCTTACCCCAAAAGTACTACCCAAAAATAAAAGTGGAACGATGGGAACAATATAGGATTCAAATGAAAGGTATTCAAGAGCAGAGTACGAATTTCATAATAAAAGTTGGGTCCAAGTAACGGGGGGGCCGCCCCAGCCCAAAAACACCTTAAAATAGATTTATTTGACGATAATGACAATATGGGACTCAAATGAAAGGTATTCGGGAGTAGATTACGAATATGATCAGGAAGTAGGAATAGGCTTTATAATTTATGGATAACGGAAGGGGGCGGACCCTCCACCGTTACCCCAAAAACACCACCCAAAATCAAATGTCGACCGATAAGGGCAATATGGTTATCAAATAAAAAATATGCGGGAGTATATAACGAATCTGATATACAAATTCAAGTCGGAGTATAGGGGGTCACCCCACCCCCACAAAAATGCCCAAAATGGGCCCATTAGCCAATCTCGAATATATGGGACTCGGTTTGTTTGTTCCGTATAGACTGAAAAACGGCAGAACCGATTTTCTCCAAAAATTTCGCATATTGTGTAAGTTGGTCTGGAAGGGAACATAGGCTATATAATTTTTCGGTATCAGAAGGGGGACGGACCCTCCCCCTTATGTCAAAAACACAACCCAAAATCAAAAGTAGACCGATCGGGACAATATAGGTATCAAATGAAAGGTATTGGAGATAAGAATACGAATATGGTATTAAAATTTGAGCCTAAGTATCCATCGGGCCACCGCAACCCCAAAACTCCCCCAAATAGACATATTGGACGTTCATTTCAATATGGGGCTCAATTGATAGGTACTCGAGAGTAGATTTCGAATCTGGCATACAAAATCAGATCGAAGTATAAGGGGTCATGCCACCCCTCAAAAACGACAGTAGACCCATTATGACTATATGATACTTGGCTGAACCGATTTTCTTAAAATTTTCATAGATTGTGTACGTTTGTCTGAAATGAAACATAGGCTATATAATTTTTAAATATCGGGTGAAGGTGGACCCTCCCCCTAACCCCAAAAACGCCACCCATATCCGAAAGTGGTTCGATGGGCACAATAAGGGTATCAAATGAAAGGTATTATAGACCAGGAAACAAATATGATATTAAAATTTGGGTCCAAGTACACAGTGGGCCACCCCCCCCCCCCCAACCTCAAAACTCCTCTAAACAGATATATTCGAAGTTCATGTCGCTATGGGACGCAAATGAAAAGCATTAGACAGTAGATTACAAACATGGCATATAACATTAGGTACAAGTAATGTGAGGTCGCCCCACCCCCAAATACCCACAAATGGGCAAATTAGTCGACCATGGCTATTTAGGACTTAAATAAAAGGCATTTGGGAGTAGATTACGAATATGACATTAAAATTTGCGCTCATGTCTAGGTAACGCTTTTCCTCCTAATGATACTTCAATGGGTTATTTGACCCATTGTGACAATATGAGACTCAAATAAATGGTATGTGAGAGTATAAAACGAATTTGATATCCAATTTTGGAGCCAAATGTTTTGGGGTACGCCCTAAAGCACCCCCTAAACTGAACTTCATTTCAGTTGTGAATAAAGAACGAATTTGAACAAACTATTTTCAGTGAAAAGTGTCGGTGGCCGCCCCAGCCTCAAAACATCCTTCAAACGGTTCACATCTATTGGCCATGGCAATATGGTGCTCAAATTGAAGGGATTAAGGAAGTGCAGCACGAATTTGATATCAATATTTGAGTCGAAATGTCTGAGGTGCCATCCCTCCCCTAATGAAAACATTGTCCTAAGGAAGAACATTACCACCAGGAACCGAGGAGTGGCAAATACTTGCATATCAATGAGTGGTTTCCGATTCAAGTTTAAACTCAATGATAAGGGACCTTTTATTATAGCCGAATCCGAACGGAGTCCGCAGTGCGACACCTCTTTGGTGAACATTTTTTAAATTACCATGCATGGCATTGTGCATCAGAAATGTCGCCAACATTAAGAGGGTATAAACAACGGTTTGTCCGATGTTCTCGACAGGATTCGAACGCGTTCAGCGTCATAGACTACAATGACACGAACTCGATATTCGCATTCAGGGCGAAGTGTCTCCACCCTAAAAAGAAATTACAGAGTTAAAGAAGGAGCATCGGAGCGGGCCCGGTTGGGCTTGTTTTATATAAAAAATAGTTATTATTTAAAAAAAAAATTTTAAAGTCAAATTTAAATACATTAGCATAAATGAAACTGATATAGGAATTTTTTGAAAAAATTTTCTTCAAGGATAAAATGTAGAAACTTTTTTTTAATATATTTTTTTTTTATTTGCAAAATTTTATTTCAAAATCCCCATTTGACCTGCATAAATGCCAACAATACAAAAGTCTTCATTGTAATTGGTTTTTGACGCAACACTTTATCCGGATTTTCTATCATACATCATGACCCATATTCCAAATGAATGACAGTTTCAATTGGATGCATTTAATGTGAGTGCATTGCAATTGGAGAGATTAAAATCTCTCAAAAGAGCTCAGCAAAGAGAAATAAAAACCAATAAAACAACGGAGTGATCTTAACAAGAGCTGCAATGGCTTTCATCTATTTTTAGCATTTTACATCACATTGTTTCAATTGTCTCTTTTTTATACCCGCCAGCATAGGAGAGAGGGTATATTCATTTTGTCATTCCGTTTGCAACACATCGAAATATCCATCTCCGACCCTATAGAGTATATATTCTTGATCAGTGTAAAAATCTAAGACGATCTAGACATGTCCGTCCGTCTGTCCCTCTGTCTGTTGAAATCACGCTACAGTCCTTAAAAATAGAGATGTTGAGGTGAAATTTTGCACAGATTCTTTTTTGTCCATAAGCAGGTTAAATTCGAAGATGGGTTATATCGGACTATATCTTGATATAGCCCCCATATAGACCAATCCGCCGATTTTGGCCCATAAAAGTCACAATTATTATCCGATTTCGCTGAAATTTAGGACAGTGAGTTAAATTAAGTCCCTCAACATCCTTCTACAATTTGGCTCAAATCGGTCCAGATTTGGATATAGCTGCCATATAGACCGATCCGCCAACTATGGGTCTTAGGCCCATAAAAGCCATATTTGTTATCCGATTTTGCTGAAATTTAGAAAAGTTAGTTGTGTTAGGCCCTTCAACATCCTTCTTCAATATGGCCCAGATCGGTTCAGATGTGGATATAGCTGCCATATATACCGATCTCTCGATTCAAGGATTTGAGCCCATAAAAAGCGCATTTATTGTCGAATGTCGCCGAAATTTGGGACAGTGAGTTAAATTAAGCCCCTCGACATACTTTTACCATATGGTACAGATCGGTCCAGATTTGGATATAGCTGCCACATAGACCGATCTCTTGATTTAAGTCTATGGGCCCATAAAAACCGCACTTATTGTCGGATGTCGACGAAATTTGGGACAGTGAGTTGTGTTAGACCCTTCGAAATTTTTTTGCAATATGGCACAGATCGGCCCAAATTTGGATATAGCTGCCATATAGACCGATCTCTCGATTTAAGTCTATGGGCCCATAAAAACCGCATTTATTGTCGCATGTCGACGAATTTTGGGACAGTGAGTTAAGTTAAGCCCCTTGACATATCTTTCCAATATGGCACAGATCGGTCCAGATTTGGATATAGCTGTCATATAGACCGATCTCTCGATTTAAGGCTTTGAGCCCATAAAAAGCGCATTTATTGTCGGATGTCGCCGAAATGTGGTACAGTGAAAGCCCCTCGACATACTTTTATAATATGGCACAGATCGGTCTAGATTTGGATATAGCTGCCATATAGACCGATATCTTGATTTAAGGATTTGGAGCCATCAAAGGCGCATTTATTGTGCGATTTCGCCGAAATTTGGGACAGTGAGTTGTGTTAGGCCCTTCGACATTTTTTTGCAATTTGGCCCAAATCGGTCCAGATTTGGATATAGCTGCCATATAGACCGATATCTCGATTTAAAGTCTAGGCGTATTTACAATCCGATTTCACTGAAATTTGACACAGGTGACTTATGTTAGGCTTTTCGACACCCATGTTGCATATGGATAAGAACGGTTAATTTTTAGATATAGCTACTAAAAAGATCAATATTTTGTTATACACAATAGGACAATGACTTTTGCGTTTTAGTATTTGGTTTAAATCGGAACATATTCCGATTTGCTGGTTTAGAGCATAAGGTATGCATTTTTCACCGGATTTTGACGAAAAATGGTCTACATATATACCCGAGGTGGTGGGTATGCAAAGTTCGGCCCGGCTCAACTTTTTACGCCTTTTTGCTTGTTTACTCTCTGAAATTTGAAGCAATGAGTTGTTTTAAGACTCTTGATATCCAACACAAATATGGTTAAGATTGGACTCTTTTTGGATATACTGGGTTGCCCAAAATGTAATTGCGGATTTTTCATATAGTCGGCGTTGACAAATTTCTTCACAGCTTGTGACTCTGTAATTGCATTCTTTCTTCTGTCAGTTATCAGCTGTTACTTTTAGCTTGCTTTGGAAAAAAAGTGTAAAAAAAGTATATTTGATTAAAGTTCATTCTAAGCTTTATTAAAAATGCATTTACTTTCTTTTAAAAAATCCGCAATTACTTTTTGGGCAACCCATATAGACCGATCTGGCGGGTAAGGATCTGAAGCCCTATAAAAGCTGCATTTACTACTGGATTTCGCTGAAATTTTAATTAGTCAGTTGTCTTAAGCCTCCCGATATTCAACACAAATATAGTTCAGATCGGACTAAATTTTGATATAGCTGCCATATAGACCGATCTGGCGATTTAGGGTCTGAGACCTTTAAAGGCTTTATTTATTGCCAGATTTCGTTCAAATTTTAATTGTTTTAGGCCTCCCTAAATCTAACCCAAATATGGTTAATATAGGACTACATTTAGATTGTTTTAAACCGCCCAACATCCGATCCAAATATGATCCAGTTCAGACTGTTTGGGGTGGTGGGTATCCAAAGTTCGGCACGGCCGAACTTTTCACATTTTTATCTGTTTTGTTGGTTTTTGTCAGGGGTTTCCTCCAAATCCGCCACACAATTATGTTAATTCATGCCTGAAGCCTTTAACGGTTACTTGACATCTGTGGCGGATTTTGTGCGGTCGTTTGTTTCTCCCTTCTCACAAATGGCCAATTGTTTATGATTTGTTAACTGTTTTGTTGGGTCGCTTATTGATCCGTTACATGTCGTGATAACCTTGAGATGATTACATGCATTTAATTACGGCAAAATTTGTAATGGAACAATGAAAAATTGTTACAAAATGCTTGCCCCCCCCAAAAAAAAAAAAAAAAAAATCAACTACTTTTAAGCGGTGACATATAATTTTGTTGTAATTCCATTATGATTATTTTCCATCATTTTGGTTTGAACAAATTATTGGCCATAAATAAAAACCAAACTTTAATCATTTTTACTGTCACTGCACTACTTCGTATGCCTTTAGTCTTTGCAATTCAATGGGATTGCGGTCAAAAAAATAACTCCCACCATAAGAAGTCTGTGTAGACAGCTCAAAAGGCAGTCATTTTATGCACATAATGAATGGTGGCCGTATTCTGGTGCATACTAATCGAACTAAATAAGCAAAGTAAGACAAAATAATTAACGGCACTATAGTAAATTCCCACTATGTTGCAGCTGTGTAAAGAGAAAAAATGTATTTGTCATATAATGAAAATAAAGTACCATTACTTTTAGAAAAGTCATTGAATTTCCGCAGTATTAACTGACAATCTGAACTGCGAAATTAATTTGAAATTATTGAAGCGTTACCAAATAACGCAAACAATTAGGGAATTAGCGGTTGATTTTAACTCTAATTCATCTTGATGGGCCGCTTTAAGGCACTTATATATTTACATGAAGGTATCTGCCTCAGCTTGTGATCAAGGGAAAGTCTGCGAAAATGAGATTCTAATGCTCTAACCTGTACTTTGTGTGTTTGTGTGGGATTTTTGGCAGTTGGCTAGCTATTTTTGGATATGTGTTTATGAACGCTCCTGCTTGTTTATTGTTAATGTTGGATGCTTAGCTTGCATAAGAACCTCTGATATGGATAACATAAGTATTATTTTTCAAACGATTATTTGTATATTGAAACTGAAGATTTTTTGTATGACCTGTGTGTGCGACATCAGACAATAAATGCACCTTTTATGGGCCCAAAACCTTAAATCGAGAGATCGGTCTATATAGCAGCTATATTCAAATCTGGACCGATCTGGGCCAAATTCAAGAAGGACGTCGAAGGGCCTAACACAGCTCACTGTCCCCAAATTTCAGCGATATTGGACAATAAATGAGCCTTTTACAGGCCCAAAACCATAAATCGAGAAATCGGTCTATATGCCAGCTATATCCAAATCCTGACCGATCTGTGCCATATTGCAGAAGTATATCGAGGGGCTTAACATAACCCACTGTCCCAAATTTCGGCAACATTGGACAATAAATGCGCCTTTTCAGGGACCAAAACCTTAAATCGAGAAATCAGTCTATATGGCAGCTATATCCAAATCTGAATGGATCAGGGCCAAATAAAAGAAAGTTGTCAAAGGGCCTAAGACAACTCACTGTCCCAAATTTCAGCAAAATCGGATAATAAATGCGCCGTTTATGGGCCTAAGACCCTAAATCGGATAATCGGTCTATATGGCAGCTATATCCAAATCTTTACCGATCTGGTTCAAATTGACGAAGGGTGTCTAAGGGCCCAACACAACTAACTGTCCCAAATTTCAGCAAAATCGGATAATAAATATGGCTTTTATGGGCCTGAAACCCTAAATCGGCAGATCGGTCTATATCGGGGTTATATCAAGATATAGCCCGATATAGCCTATCTTCGAACGTAACCTGCTAATGGACAGAAAAACAATCTGTGCAAAGTTTCAGCTCATTATCTCTATCACACTTAAATCTGCCAAACATATATATACACCAATCACGACAATATGGGACTCAAAGGAAAGGTATTTAAGATTATAAAACGTATCGGATATCCACCTGTCGGACCAAGTGTTAGGGGGACCACCCCAACCCCCAAAACACCCCTACATCGGACATATTTACCGACCATGGCAATATGGGACTCAAATGAAATGTATTTGCGAGTAAAATTCGAATCTGATATTCAAATTTGGGACCACGTTTCTGGGGGTCCACTCCTTCCCCGAAACACCCCGCCAATAGGACTGTATTAATGACCATGGCAATATGGGGCTTAAATAAAAGATATTTGAATCTGATATCCAGATGTTGGACCAAGTGTTTGAAGGGCCGCCCCGAGAACATACCCCAAAGAAGACAAATTTACAACCATAGCAATATGGGGCTCAAACGAAAGGTCTTTGGGATTAAAGCACGAATCTGATATCAATGTTCGAGAAAAGTGTCTATGGCGCCTCCCCACTCCCATAACACCATCCAAATAGGAAGTATTTGCTGACCATTGCAATATGAGGCTCAAACCACAGGGTTTTTAGAGTAGAACACGAATTCGATATAAATTTTCCAGGCCAACTCACTGAGTGGCTGCCTATCCCTCAAAACACCCCCCAAGCCGGTCATGTTAGCCGACTATGGGAATATGGGGCTCAAATTAAAGGTATGTGGGAGTAGACCACGTATCTGATGTCAACATTAGGGGCCAACTGTCTAGCGGACGTCCCACCACTATAAACACCCCCAAATATGACATATTTGCTCACCAAGACAATTTGGGTCTTAAAGAGAGTGGAACTAAATATTTTCAGTTTTTTGACTTTTGCAATAAGGAGTTTAAATGAGATTATAAAACTAATTTGATATCCAATTTTGAGGCCAATGGCAATATGGGATTCAAATAAATGATATATCTATTTATGAGAATAGAGCACGTTGCTGATATATTTTCAGGGCTTAGTGTTTGGGAGACCACCCCAATCCCCAAAACACCCCTTAATCGGGCATATTTACCGACCATGTCAATGTGGAACTTAAATGAGAGGTATGGGGGGTAGAGCAAGAATTTATACCCATTTTCGGGACCAATTTTCTGGGGTCTACCCCTTTCCCAATATACCCCACAAACAGCAATTTTTTAGTGACCATCGCAATATGGGGCTCAAATAAAGGTATTTAGGAATAGAATATGAATTTGATATCCAAATGTAGGTTCATGTATTTAGGGCATCACCCCTTTCTCAAAACACCCCCCGAAGGGTAAACATTTTTCGACCATGCCAATATATGGCTCAAATGAAAGTTATTTGAGGTTAGAAAACGAATTCGATAACCAATTTTGGGGCCATGTGTTTGGGGGACGCCTCATCCTGTAAACTCCCCTCAAAATCAATGGCGATATGGAGTTTAAATAAATGGCATTTGAGAGAAGAGCACGATGCTGATATTTTTTCTGGGCCAAGTGCCTGGGGGACCACCTTACCACCAAAAACACCCATAAATCTGACATCATTAGAATATCGGTCTGAAATAAAGTATTTTAAGAATGGAACACACCTTACATTCAAACTTAAATTCGTAGACCAATAGAGATCATATGGGATTCAGATAATTGTTTAACTTTTTGCCAAGCGATATACCATTTTCGTAGCATGGTATTTCACTAAAAGCTCTTTCATTGTCGAAAATAAATATTCCAAGGAAAATTTTGTTTCATATAAAGTAAAAGAAGGTGCAGCGGAGCTGGCCAGCTAGTATATTTATATATTGCTCGAATTATAATTGTAGGATAGGTGTAGGGTATTATATAGAAGGATCTGCCAAACTTTTGACTTTCCCTACTGGTTTTTAATAGTAAATGATTTTATCACAAAATTATTTTAAGTTTCTCTTTTTGATGGTTTTTTTCTCAAAATTTGTTTCATTTAAAGACAAATGTTTCATAAATATTTCTCAGTATGTAGTGCCTCGCAGTGACTAAAACCAAACGCTGTAAAGTGGTTCGATGCTTTAATCTTTTAGCTCCCACGAAAAGTGAGAGGAATGCAAATTCTAAATCCTTTTGCATTGTTTTCCAAAACCAATCACATAATCCGTTCAACCATTTATTAAGTATAGATCATGCAAAAAAAACAAAACATGGTTAATTAAGCATCAACAAATTTTAATAATCACAGTGCCAGAATAAATTGGAAACAAAACAAGGTGTGAATTTATTTATTATTCGTCAATATATGTGAGCGACATGTTGCACCGTTCATTTTACAATTTGATGCAAGAATATTTTTGCTATGGCACTGCAAACAATGAACGCCACAATAATCTGTGAAACATAAAAAGATCTCATTTCATTCATTCATCCCATACATTGGCGTGAAAAAACGCCAAAGTAAAAACTACACCCATCGCGGAGAGACCAAAAACGCTGTGAGCTCTAATACTTGCGTCGTTTGTCCGAGCGCGTGTATTTTTTCAAAGCAAATTACTAAACAAATCAAACTCTAATCACGAAATGATTTCTATATTTTACTCTCGCTTTCAATTGCAAATAGAAGCCGTGCAAAGTACTCAAAGCTCAGGGGAACATATCTCTAGCATATGGAGTACGAAAGCCAACAATAGCGGTGGCGGCATCGACATCGGCAGCAAGAGAAAAAGGTTGATTCACTAAATGTGTACTAGACGTTAGGTCTACAAAACGAGGGTGGAATGAAAAAACAATTTATTTCATGGAAATTTAAATCTTATATATATCAATCAATATGTGTTTGTTTGTAGGTTTGTTTGTTTGTTTGTGTGTTCCCTATAGATTCAGAAACGGCTGAACCGATTTTCTTGAAATTTTCACAGATGGTGCATAATGACCCCGTGGTGAAAATAGGGTACTACATTTTTTGATATCTGAAGGGGGGCCGGACCCTCCCCCTTACCCTAATTTTCAGAAACGCCAGATCTCGGAGATGGGTGGTGCGATTTAAGCGAAATTTTGTGTGCACTCATATAGTACCCGAAAAATAAAAATTTGGTATCCAAGTTTCGGATGGGGTACCTAGGGGGGCTGCCCCACCCTAAAACCTACCAAATATATATTTAGACCAATCAAGATAATATGGGACTCAAATGAAAGGTAATTAAGATAAGAAAACGTATCTGATATCCAATTGACGGACCTAGTGCCAGGGCGACCACCAGAGATGGCCTGTCAGAAACAGTGACGTATATGACATACATTTCCGACGTATATTACATACGTCGAAAACGTCGTAAACCTAGCCAAAAAACTAGGTTTCTGACAGAAAAAAAAATTCGAACGAAAATATGTCGAATTTTTGATCTGATTAACTAAAAATTTTGGCATAAGTAATTTTTTCCTCCTGGAGACGAACAATATTGAAATTGGAAAAAATCGGTTCAGAATTAGAAAAAGCTACCGTAGGTTTACACGATTTTTACCAATATTGTTATAAAATGAATGACATCTGAGGTAGTGTCAAGTGAAATGGTAGATGGCGTGTTAAGTATGCTAATGTGAGGTAATGTCAAGTGAAATGGAAGATGACGTGTTAAGTATTTTATTGAATAAGTAATGTTATTTTTAAGTATTGTTATTGAATAACATAATTAACACTCCATGTACCATTTCACTTGACACTTCCTCAGATGTCATGCATTTTTAACATATGTCGTTTACAACAGCTTTTAAAAAGCAAATTAAAACGGGAGAAGCAAATAATTTTGCAAAAGGATACAAAATAATTGCAATTTCTAAATATAATTGATGAAAACTAATAATTTATTGATTTTTTGCTTCACAAAAAAAAAATCCTTAAACGTTACTTTATAAATTGACTTGAAATTTGCGTATGTATATTTCCAATTTATTGTGTGAAAAATGTAAATGCAAAAATTAAAAAAAAACTTAATATTTCTTTTATTGCGAAATTTTTTTACATATAAACTCTTCTATATACAACAAATAAGTGACAATCCCATGGCAGCCGGTTGTACGTACCGGATTGACCCGATGGAATCCTCCATCGGCAAGGGCTGCCGTCTCGGTGTAAAACACACTGCTACAACAACAAATAAGTGACAATAATATTTGTTAAAAATCAAACTTTTACACTGAGTTATTAAGGTTTATGACGTTTGCGACTTTTTCTACGTTTTATACAAGTATACGACGTTTTCGACTTTTACAACTTTTTGACAGTCGGAAACCTAAAAAATCGTCTTACGGACCATCTCTGGCGACCACCCCAAGCCCCAAAACACCCCTAAATCGGATATATTTATCGACCATGGCAATATGGGACTCAAGTGAAAGGTATTTGCGAGTAGAATACGAATCTGATATCCAAATGTGGGACCAAGTGCCTCTCCCCAAAAACCTTCCCCAAAGGGGACACATTTACGACCAGACCCAAATGGGGCTCAAATGAAAGGTCTTTGGGAGTAAAGTACGAATCTGATATCAATATTTGGGAAAAGTGTCTTTGGGGCCACCCCACTCCCACAACACCACCCAAATAGTAAGTAATTGCTGACTTTTCCAATATGAGGCTCAAAAAAGAGGGTTTTTCGAGTGGAACACGAATCCGATATATATTTTCAAGGCCAACTCACTGAGTGGCCGCCCATCCCCCAAAACACCCCCCAAGCCGGTCATGGGGCTCAAATTAAAGGTATTTGGGAGTAGACCACGTATCTGATATCAACATTAGGGGCCAACTATCTAGCGGACGTCCCACCACCATACCATCCCCCAAATAGGAAGTATTTGCTCACCAAGATAATTTGGGTCGTAAAGAGAGTGGAACTAAATATTTATAGTTTTTAAGGCCAAAAACTGGACATATTTGCTGACTTTTGCAATAAGGAGTTTAAATGAGATCTGAAAACGAATTTGGTATCCAATTTTGAGGCCAATGGCAATATGGGGTTCAAATAAATGATATATAGATATATGAGAGTAGAGCACGTTGCTGATATATTTTCCGTGCTTAGTATTTGGGGGACCACCGCAATCCCCAAAACACCCATAAATCGGCCATATATACCGACCATGTCAATGTGGAGATTAAATGAAAGGTATTTGGGGGTAAAGCAAGAATTGATACCCACTTTCGGGACCAATTATCTGGGTGTCAACCCCTTTCTCAAAATACCCCACAAGCAGCATTTTTTGGTGACCATCGCAAAATGGGGCTCAAATAAAGGTATTTGGGAGTAGAATACGAATTTGAATTCCAAATTTAGGACCATATATTTAGGATATCACCCCTTCCCCAAAACACCCCGCAAAGGGTAAAAAATTTTCGACCATGCAAATACGTGGTATTTAATATTAGAAAACGAATTTGATAACCTATTTTGGGGCCATGTGTTTGGGGATGCCTCATCCTGTAAACTCCTCTTAAGCCAATGGCAATAAAATAAAAGGTATTTTAGAGAAGAGCACGATGCTGATATTTTTTCAGGTCCAAGTATCTGGGGGATCACCTCTCCCCCGAAAACACCACTAAATCAAACATCATGAGAATATCGGGCTGAAATGAAGTATTTTAAGAATGGAGTACACCTTACATCCAAACTTTAATTATTAGACCAGATTAGCACTTATATTGTTAAACTGTTAGTCAAGTTAGCATGGTATTTCACTTCAAGATCTTTAATTGTCGAAAATAAATATTCCAAGGAAACTTTTGTTCCATATAAAGTAAAAGAAGGCGCAGCGGAGCGGGCCCGGTTCAGCTAGTTTGTTAATAGAGATCGGATCTGACATCTAAGGTTAAAGCCAAAGGTGTAAAAATCCATCCAAAAATCCATTTGATACTAAAATATTTTTTTATTCGTGATAATATGTGGCCTATTTTCATATTCATGTATGGAAGCTTCACCACACTGCTCACACGTCCCCACGTCGTTGTGACGTAGACATCAGACGTCATGCATTATGAAAATTGTGGTCTTACTCAAACTCCTTATTATTTAATCTAATTCTGCCAACTTTGACAGAGTCGCGGTTGGGTTTTCTATTGTGGCTGGTAGACGACCACTTTTATGCTGAATGATGTCGTTATTGTCGTTGCTGAATGTGACTCGGTTTTTTGGCCGATTTAAAGTTTAATATTTAACCCTACCAGTGGCAAGTAGAGTAGCCACCAGCAATGCTTAGTACTTGGATCGTATGTAGCTGGCGAATAAATGTTTTGTGTGCGTGTGTGTGTTTTTTGTTGCTTTTCAAAGTTTGCGCGTTTTATCACGGGTGGAGTTGTGTTTCAGAGCCCCCTAAGTATGCATGTTTGAGTGTTGGTTCGCATAATGCATTGCCCATGTTTGTGGTGGTGCTGGTGGTGGTGGTGGTGATGGTGGTGGTAGTGTTGCGGCGTTTGTCGGTCTTTTGAGGTGAATTTGTATATAAAAGCGATTTCCTTCTTGGTTCTAGTTATCAGTTGTCTGCAATACATCGAGTCGTCAAGACCGTTTACATTACCAACTAAATAATTTACAAAATAAAACATTAATTTCAATTTTGAAATGGCTTTCTTCAAAGTGAGTGTGTGTGTGTGTGTGAGCTTTTTGAAACAGGATATTAAAAATTTAAATCAAAATATCAATTCACCAAATATATTGACTGATATAATAAGACAAATTTTAAAAACAATACAAACTCAAATAAAAAAGTGAATTTTATTCTTTGCATATGAAATAATAATTTGTTTGATAAAATATTTACATCTGTGTGTGTTTTGTTTCATTTTCGTTTTCTACCAAAGTCCTTGATTTGCTTGGCTGTTGTCGGTGTGGCTACCGCTGGTGTTTTGCATGGTGGTCATGCTGGTCCTGCTCTATACGCTGGTGCTCCAGCTGTATATGCTGGTCATGGTCATGGCCATCCCGATGAGGGTTTGGACTATCATGTAAGTATTTCCATTTAAAAACGCATCAAATCGAATAGGAGAGATGGATTGAGTTTATGTATGTCAATTGCCATGTCAGTTTTGAATTTGACAAAAATTGAGTTTGTCACTAATGTGGTTTGAAAAACCACAAAGAACTTTACACAAGTATAGGGTATTGGATACAACTTCTTAAACATACTCCGAAGGCTTTAAGAAGGCTATAAGAACTAAATCGGTAGCACATTTGAAATAATGAGATTTTGTATTCTGATACCTTGAGGGCTTAAATTCATTCATTTTATAGAGTTAAAATAACAAATTCTGGAGAAAGCACCATTGTTTTTGAAGTCCTTCTTTAAATTTAATTTAAAAAAATTTATTTTATGAAAACTATGGCTGGTTACCCTATCACTGTAGAGTATATCAAGCACAGATCGTTGCAATTAGTGAAGTGATGCACTTGTTAAAATGTAGAGTTCCTACGAGGATTCTCACCAACCCCGATAGTCGAGTTCGTTGCGAACTCGGATTACTGGTGCTGGAGTCGTGGGTTCGATCCCCACCAGAAGCCTGGTGTGTCGCAAATAAGAGCGTGCTAAGTTCGGCCGAGCCGAATCTTATATACCCTCCACCATGGATCGCATTTTTCGAGATATATGCTCTGTATATCTTTTTAGACAAACAAAGAAGAAGAACTCTTATGCTATTGGAGCTATATAAAGTTACAGTCCGATTCGGACTATAAATGAATGCTGAACATTGTAGAAGTCATTGTGTAATATTTCAGTTAATTCGGATAAGAATTGAGCCTTGTAGGGCCCCAGGGCTCAAGAAGCAAAATCGGGAGATAGGTTTATATGGAAGCTGTATCAAGCTATTGAACGATTCAGACCATATAAGACACGGATGTTGAAGGTTATGAGAGAAGCCGTTGTTCAAAATCTCTGCCAAATCGGATGAGAATTGCGCCCTCTAGAGGCTGAAGAAGTCAAGATCCCAGATCGGTTTAAATGGCAGCTATATCAGGTTTTGTACCGATTTGCGCCATACCTAGCACAGTTATTGAAAGTCGTAACAAAACACCTCAAGCAAAATTTCACTCAAATCGGATGACAATTGCGCCATCTAGAGGCTCAAGAAGTCAAGATCCAAGATGGGTTTATACGGCAGCTATATCACGTTATGAACCGATTCGAACCATACTTGGCACATGTTGTGACGACACACGTCACGCAAAATTTCAGCCTTATCGGATGAGAATTGCGCCCTCTAGAGGCTCAAGAAGTCAAGATCTAAGATGGGTTTATATGGCAGCTATATCACGTTATGAACCGATTCGAACCATACTTAGCACCTGTTGTGATGAAACACGTCACGCAAAATTTCAGCCTATTCGGATGAGAATTGCGCCCTTTAGTGGCTAAAGAAATCAAGATCCCAGATAGGTTTACATGGCAGATATATCAAAACATGGACCGATTAAGCCTATTTACAATCACACAAATAAAAAGTATTTGTGCAAAATTTCAAGCGGTTAGCTTTACTCCTTCGAAAGTTAGCGTGCTTTCGACAGACAGACGGACGGACGGACGTACATGCCTAGATCGACATAAAATGTCGCGACGATCAAGAATATACATACTTTATGGGGTCTCAGACGCATATTTCGAGGTGTTACAAACAGAATGACGAAATTAGTATACCCCCATCCTGTGGTGGAGGGTATAAAAATCCAAAAACAAAGCTGTCTTAGAAAAATTCTGGCTCGAGCTAGGAAGAAAGAATCCCAATGCGATTGTCACTGGCATTAACTGGCTAAATGAGTCTGATTGCTGACTGCCACTATAGCCTGACCTAACCTAACCCTATAGTAAATGCTATTTCGGGGTGTCGTCCTAATGTGCAATAGAATGCGTGCCTATGTTCAATCTAAATATACACTCGTTAAAATGTGGCTTTTATAAGATCCCTAAGCCTAAGACCCTTAATTGGAGGATCCGTCTGTATGGCAGCTACATCCAAATCTGGAATGATCTGGGTTAAATTGACGTCGGATGTCGAAGGGCCTAACACAACTCACTGTCCCATATTTCATCAAAATCGGTTCATAAATGCGCCTTTTATGGGCCCAAAACCTTAAATCGAGATATCGGTTAATATGGCAGCTATATCCAAATCTGACCCGATTTGGGCCAAGTTGAAGAAGAATGTCAAGGGGCCTAACTTAACTCACTGTCGCAAATTTTGGCCCCCATCGGACAATAAATGCGCCTTCTATGGGCCTAAAACCCTAAATCGAGAGATCGGTTTATATGGAAGCTATATCCATATCCATATATCGGAAATGGATCTTTCGATGTGTTGCAAATATAATGACAAAATGAATACACCCCCATCCTTCGTTGGTGGGTATAAAAAAAACTTTACTCACTCTATACTACAAGTTAAGATGAATACGAAGGATTGGAAGGTCATCCCCTTAAGGTGGATCTCTTCTGGAAATATGACCAGCTTTTATGAGGGATAAAAATTTTCAGCAGTGGTAACATTTTTAAATTAGCCCTATGATACACAGTGGAATAGACAGAAAACTTGTAATAATTATGGCATATGCGAATGTATAGAGACAACACTTTAAAATTTGAAATGCTTGAACCTTCATTCATCAAAATGAAAATGGAAACTGAAATGCGTTTGTAAATTGTAAGATACGAAGCCAATCATGGCCGAAATTTCAACAAATAACAATTAAATTCAAATATCCTCGAAACCAGTGGAGACATTGTTTACCTCTAGCAGAATATTGTGGGGATTTTTGAGGACTATTCAGTAAAAAAGAGTTTTGTAAATCGGACCACAAATGAAGATTTGGCTGCCCGAACAATTTTTCGAAATGCCAAGGTGACCAAATTTGGGGGCCCTGACAAAGGCACATTACTTCGATGACACCTTAGCTCTAATGATTTCATATTTCAAAGAGTTTGCTCTATCCGTTCTCAAATAGCATATCTTATCTATTTTTTTTTTCGATTGTATTCCACTATAAGAGGTTTGTGTCTTAAGTCTTTTGATTTAAAATTTTTTTCATACCCTACACCACCAATGTTGTACAGGGTATTATTGATTTGTGCATTTGTATGCAACGCTAAGAAGGAGAAGAGCTATACCCATTGATAAGTATACCGATCAGAATCACTTTCTGATTCGATTTAGCCATGTCCGTCTGTGAGTCCATGTATTTTTGTAATCAAAGTGCAGGTCGTATTTGTTGTCCGATTGTCACAAAATTTTGCACATGCCACTTGTTTGGCTCAAGGACGAACGCTGTTGATTTTGATAAAAATCGGTTCAAATTAAGATATAGCTCCCATATATATGTATCGCCCGATTTGCACTTAAATGGCCGTAGTAACTACAATTTTCAACCGATCTGCACAAAAGTTGGCACAGACTGTTTAGTTACTGATTGTAACATATTTGCAAAATTTCATCAAAATCGGTTTAGATTTATATATAGCTCCCATATATATGTATCGCCCGATTTGCACTTAAATGGCCGTAGTAGCTACAATTTTCAACCGATCTGCACAAAATTGGGCACAGATTGTTTTGTTACCGATTTTAACATATTTGAAAGATTTAGATATACCTCCCATATATATGTATCGCCCGATTTGCACCTTAGTGGCCGTAGTAGCTACAATTTTCAACCGATCTGCACAAAATTGTTGTCGGATTGTTTTATTACTGATTTTAACATATTTGCAAATTTTCATCAAAATCGGTTGAGTTTTAGATATAGCTCCCATCTATATATATCGCCCGATTTGCACTAATATGGCCATAGTAACAACAAATATCGACCGATCTGCACAAAATTTGGCTCGCATTGTTTTGTTACTGTTCTTAACATATCTGCTAGATTTCATAAAAATCGGTTCAAATTTGGATGTAGCACCCATACATATTTTTCGCCGGATTGACACTTCTATGGCAGTAGTAACAACAATTTTCAAACGATCTGTTTTAAAATCGGTTCAGATTTAGATAAAGCTCCCATATATACATATACTTATATATTGTCCGAAATTATAATTGTAGGGTAGGTGTAGGGTATTATAAAGTCAGCTCCGCCCGACTTTTGCCTTCCTTACTGTTTTTTTTTCGACTGTATTCCACAATGTGAGGTTTGTGTCTTAAGTCTTTTGATTTTTTTTTAAATTTTGTTTTGTTTAAAAGCCAAGAGCTCTGGTGGCTGTGCTGGTAATGAGATTAGCTCACCAGTGCCTTGTCGAAGGCTTCGATTCCTTTTAGACTTAAGTCTGTCATTTCGCTTCTGAAGTATTAAAATGGACAACAAATTTTGTGAGTTATTCAAAAATGGGCTGCCAGTTTTACCTAAACTAGCCTGACATAGTTCAAAATCAATTGATGAATCTGAACATAAGACTGTTCAAAATTTCGTTCACTTCAGAAATAATACTTTTTAAGTGTTTTTATTAATTTATGTTCTAAATAAAACTCATTGCAAAATAATCGTCTTCGTCACACCCACACATAAACACCTCAAACTCATTTCCATTGGTTGAAGCCTAAGACCTAAATCCCAATTCGCATCGTTATAAGATATGACACTAATAACACATTTCTTTGCCAAATCAGACAAAACAACACAAATTGTTTGGTAATATTGCGGTTGCAATTTGATTTACAGCCAAAATGAATTCATATGACTTCTGGCATCGATAATAAGGTAATCTATTGCATGCAGTCGTTCATTCATTCATAATTGAAATAATGTTAAAGCCCCAGACAGTCTTAAATTAGTAAACACTTCATGAGTGAAGTGAAGCGAAAAGAAGCACACGCAAAGTGCCAATGAGACACAGAAAATGGCAAAAAGACGTTGTAATACAAATGCTGAGCTGCATCTCAGATTTCCGTGGGTTTTTTTTTTAAATATTTTATTTGGTAGATCTGCTGAGCTTGTCATGTTAACTTATGGCGAAAATGTAAATTTATATGAAATGGATTTGTTACATGAAATGGATTTGTTACATGAAATTCTAGCAAGCAAACAGGTGGTATATTGAATGACGTGCCCACAGAAATTAATGAATGGATGTTTTTTTCACACATGTGGTTGCATCTAACGATTAGAGAACCTCTTAAAGGTTGTTCAATAAAAGTTCAAATATCTGAAAATTTGTATTTTATAAAGTTGATCTTCTTTTATTTGAACTTAGTTTAGTTTAATACTCTAAAGGTGCTTCTGCTTTTGAAGATAGTTGAAGACTTATCTAAATCATTATCAATAAATTGAAAATTTTGCCCATGTACATTCCACTAAGGAACAGGGGCAAACTTCTCACCTATCAATGAGTGCATTCCGATTCAAGTTTAAGCTCAATGATATAGGGGGTCTCCTTTTTATAGCCGAGTCCGAACGGCGAGCCGCAGTGCGACATCTCTTTGGAGAGAAGTTTTACATGGCATAGTACCTCACAGATGTCGCCAGCATTAGGAGGGGAAAGCCACCGCTGAAAATTCTTTCTGATGGTATCGCCAGGATTCGAACCCTGGCGTTCAGCGTCATAGGCGTACATGCTAACCTCTGCACTACGGTGGCCTCCTAACTAAGCATCTGAGTTCCTTGAATTATTTCTGAATTTCGTTAAAAATTTTACGTCTTTCATGTCTTCGCAAACCCTGTCATTTCCATTTAAGTGTTGCATGACATATCTCGCTGTATGGCTTTCGTAGCGTGTGTCCAAGCCCTCTATATATCCTTCTTCTTATTTGGGAGCAGATGTTGCCTTCATCGGCCATTTTAAGAAGTTACTCGTTAGAGACTTCTCTGGGCCACCAGATCTTTAGTATATTTCACAAGAATCAGTTGATGAAGGTCTGAAGTTTGAGTTTGTCTGAAGTTTGAGTTCAATGGCTGTACTTACGAGCCATGTTTCTGAGCCGAAGAGAATTTTTAGTTTTTGGGGAAAAGGAGTTGAAATTTCATATATTCTTCGATTTATGGAATGCTGTTCCGGCTTATTTATACGCGACTTTCCATCATCTTAAGTGCCGCTGTAACTTATCCACATTGTGGATTGTCGTAATGTTAAGCAAAAATGTTGCTGCTTGGTTTCCTTTAATTACCAAGCATTTTGTGTTGCCAGCGTTTATGCCTAAACCGTATTTGGATACGTTCGCAGGCAGATGGTGCATTTTCATTTTGCACTCCTTCCTTGTTTGTTGCGAGTAATGCAGGGTCATCTGCGAAGTCCAGGTCTCCAAGCTGTCTGTTGATACTCCAATGTATTCCTAAATTTCCAAGTACAATTTTCGACAATACATCATTGAATGTGGTAACAACAAAAATGTGGTAACGAAAAGCCTAACGTAAGTCGCTGTGTCAAATTTCAATGAAATCGAATTATAAATGCACTGGGCCAAGATTTTAATTCGAGATATTGGTCCACATGGCAGCTATATCCAAATCTGGACCGATTTTAGCCAAATTGCCGAAAAATGTCGAAGAGCCTAACACAACTCACTGTCCCAAATTTCGGACAATAAATGCGCCTTTTACGGGCCCAAAACCTTAAACCGAGAGATCGGTCTATATGGCAGCAATACTCAAATCTGGACCGATCTGGGTCAAATTGAAGAAGGACGTCGAGGAGCCTAACGCAACTCACTGTCTTACATTACAGCGACACTGGACAATAAATGCGCCATTTATGGCCACAAAACCTAAAACCGAGATAACGGTCTATATGGCAGCTATATCCAAATCTGGACCGATCTGTGCGATATTGCAGAAGTATGTCAAGGGGCTTAATTTAACTCACTGTCCCAAATTTCGGCGACAACCGACAAAAAATCCGCCTTTTATGGGCCCAAAACCTTAAACCGAGATATCGGTTTATAAGGCAGCTATATCCAAATCTGTACCGATTAGGGCCAAATCGAAGAAAGATGTTGGGACAACTCACTGTCCCAAATTTCAACAAAATCGGATATATGGCAGCTATAACCAAACCTGGGCGAAATTTACGAAGGATGACGAAGGGCCTAACACAACTCAATGTCCCAAATTTCAGCAAAATCGGATAATAAGTGTACCTTTTATGGGCTTAAGACCCTAAATCGGAGGATCCGTCTATATGGGACCGATCCTCCGATTCTGTCTGTTGAAAGCACGCTAACTTTCGAAGGAGTAAAGCTAGCCGCTTGAAATTTTGCTCGAATACTTCCTATTAGTATAAGTCGGTTGGGATTGTAAATGGGTCAAATGGGTCCATGTTTTGATATAGCTGCCATATAAACCGATCTCGTGTCTTGACTTCTCAAGCCTCTACAGGGCGCAATTCTCATCCGATTTAAATGAAATTTTGCACGTGGAGTTTTGATATCACTTCCAATAACTGTGCCAAGTATGGTTCAAATCGGTTTATGTTTTGATATAGCTGCCATATAAACCGATCGGGGGTCTTGACTTCTTGAGCCTATATAGGGCACAATTCTCATCCCATTTGAATGAAATTTTGCACGTGGTGTTTTGGTATCACTTCCAACAAGAGCGCTTAGTATGGTTCAAATCGGTCCATGTTTTGATATAGCTGCCATATAAACCGATCGGGGGTCTTGACTTCTTGAGCCTCTAGAGGGCGCAATTCTCATCCGATTTGAGTGAAATTTTGCACGTGGTGTTTTGGTATCACTTCCAACAACTGTGCAATGTACGATTCAAATCGGTTCATAATCTGGTATAGCTGTCATATAAACCGATCTGGGGTCTTGACTTCTTGAGCCTCTAGAGGGCGCAATTCTCATCCGATTTAGCTGAAATTATGCATGAGGAGTTTTGTTATGACTTCCAATAACTGTCCTAAGTATGGCGCATATCGGAACATAACCTAATATAGCTCCCATATAAACCGATCTGGGATCTTGACTTCTTAAACCTCTAGACGGCGCATTTCTCATCCGATTTGGCTGAAATTTTTTACAACGGCTTCTCTCAACATCCTCTTCAACACTCGTATCTAATATGGTCTGAATCGATCAATAGCTTGATACAGCTTCCTTATAAACCGATCTCCCGATGTTGCTTCTTGAGCCCCTACAAGGCGCAATTCTTATTTGAGTGAACTGAAATATTACACAATGACTTCTACAATGTTCAGCATTCATTTAAGGTCCCAATCGGACTATAACGTGATATAGCTCCAATAACATAACATTTCTTATTCTATATTCTTTGTTTGCCTAAAAAGAGATACCGCCCATAGATCTCGACAAATGATGGTCCATGGTGGAGGGTATATAAGGTTTGACCCGGCCGAACTTAGCACGGCCTCATATGTTTTCTGATGATCTCGGTAGGATTTGAACCCAGGTTAACCTCTGCGCTACGGTGGCGCTGAGAACTCTTAAGCTAAGGCATATTTTTGACTCGATTTTGTTAAAATTTGTATTACATTAGAATATAGCTGCCATATATACCAAAATGCCAATATGACTTTTTTATGACATAGAGGGCTTATTTGACAAAGGAGCTTAGAAACGTTTGACAGATATATGTTGCAGCTTTCTGAGAGTTGTTTTAAAAGCTGCAATGATTACATTGATATTAATTTGTCATTTGAAGAAATTCTTGTTAATATTCCTTAAGAATTTGAGAGTTCGTTGCTTAAGTCTTTCGATTTTCTTGAAGAAAACACTAATGTTTAAATTTTTAAAACTAGCTTACAATATAAAAATGTAACAAAAATCTGTCATTGTTTGAACAAAATCGTTTAGTTGTAATGGCTAACATTAAAAAATAGATAAAAAATGTTACCAAGGGAAATTGCCTTTGTCTTCTCCACTTGTTGCTGTTCGCATCTAAATGTTATCTTCCATTTCAATGCCAAATCAACTCATTAACAAAAACAAGTTCTTTCAACATATTTTGTAGATTCTGGTTAACTTTTATTTTCGTCATGTTGAAAAGAATGAGCAAGTAATTACTTTTTTGTTATGCTGCAATTTTTTTTTTTTGTATCTTTTGATTATATCTGGTATTACAACATTTTCTATTTTCATTACTAAAGTCTTCACTGCACGTAATTTGCCTATATATATGTTTTTTTTTTCATTGTCTAAGTTTTCATCTTCATCTGCAACGCCAACAGGCGTCTAGATGCAGTATTATAATATAATTTCATTCATACATGCCGTCGAACGTTGCATATCCATGTAAAGTGGCACATTGAGTCTTGTTTTGTGTTTGCTTT
Organism: Stomoxys calcitrans; assembly: GCF_963082655.1. Lineage (NCBI taxonomy): Eukaryota > Metazoa > Arthropoda > Insecta > Diptera > Muscidae > Stomoxys > Stomoxys calcitrans. The sequence goes on along the minus strand of NC_081552.1, from coordinate 263,064,383 downwards.
TGTCCATCAAATGTAGCACATCTGGCTGACAGCCATTGCAGTGGTCGTCGAGGGAAGCCAATGAGCATGTAGGGGCGTGCAAGAGGTTTAACTCTTAGACCTGCCTATCGGTGTTGGCCAGTGATTAGGCTTTGTAAGGAAAATAATTTTGTGTTTCAAAGCAACGATCTCTCAAAAGGCTTAGTGTTTTTTAGTGAAAAAGTGCTCAGGGGCCTTATAATAGTCAGATGTCATTGAAATGTAATAACAAACACATGTTTATACCTTACACCACAACTGTGGTACAGGGTGTGATAAGTTTGTGCATATTTGTTTGCAACGCTAATAAAGCGAAAAGCTAAACCCATTGATATGTAGACCGATTGACTCAGAATCACTTTCTGATTCGAATTAGCCATGTCCGTCTGTCCGTCTGTGAGTCCACGTATTCTTGTAATCAAAGTGCAGGTCGTATTTGTTCTCTAATCATCACGAAATTTTGCAAATATCACTTTTTTGGTCCAAGGACAAATGCTATTGATTTTGATGAAAATCGGTTCAGATTTATATATAGCTCCCATATATATGTATCGCCCGATTTGCACTTAAATGGCCGTAGTAAGGACAATTTTCAACCGATCTGCACAAAATTGGGTACGGATTGTTTTGCTACCAATCTTAACATATTTGCAAAATTTCATCAAAATCGGTTCAGATTTAGATATAGCTTCTATATATATGTATCACCCGATTTCCACTTAAATGGCCTTAGTAGCTAAAATGTTCAACCGATCTGCACAAAATTTGGCATGACATGTTTTTTTACCGATCTTAACATATCTGCAAATTTTCATCAAAATCGGTTCAGATATAGATATAGCTTCCATATATATGTATCACCCGATTTGCACTTAAATGGCCTTAGTAGCTAAAATTTTCATCTGATCTGCACAAAATGTGGCACGAATTGTTTTGTTACGGATCTTAACATATTTGCTAAATTTCATCAAAATCGGTTCAGATTTAGATACTGCTCCCATATATATGTATCGCCCGATTTGCACTTAAATGGCCATAGTAGCTACAATTTTCAACCGATCTGCACGAAATTTCGCACTGATAGTTTTGCTACTGATCTTAATATATCTGCAATTTAACATCAAGATCGGTTCAGATTTAGATATAGCTCCCATATATATGTATCGCCCGATTTGCACTTAAATGGCCATAGTAGCTACAATTTTCAACCGATCTGCACAAAATTTGGCATGAAATGTTTTGTTACTGATTTTAACATATTTGCAAATTTTCATAAAAATCGGTTCAGATTTAGATATAGCTCCCATATATATGTATCGCCCGATTTGCACTTAAATGGCCGTAGTAGCTACAATTTTCAACCAGTCTGCACAAAATTGGGCGTGAATTGTTTTGTTACTGATCTCAACATATCTGAAAATGTTCATAAAAATCGGTTCAGATTTAGATATAGCTGCCATATATATGTATCGCCCGATTTGCACTTAAATGGCCGTAATAGCTACAATTTTCAACCGATCTGCACAGAACTTGGCAAGGACTATTCTGTTACTGATTTTAAGATATTTGCAAAGTTTCATCAAAATCGGTTCAGATTTAGATATAGCTCCCATGTATATGTATCGCTTGATTTGCTCTTAAATGGCCATTGTAGCTAAAATTTTCAACCAATCTGCACAAAATTTGGCGTGGATTGCTTTATTACTGATTTTAACATATTTGCAAATTTTCATCAAAATAGGTTCATATTTAGATATAGCTCCCATATATATGTATCGCCCGATTTGCACTTAAATGGCCATAGTAGCTAAAATTTTCCACCAATCTGCACAAAATTTCGCATGGATTGTTTTGCTACCAATCTTAACATATTCGCAAAATTTCATCAAAATCGGTTCAGATTTCGATATAGCTCCCACATATATGTATCGCCCGATTTGCACTTAAATGGCCTTAGATGCTAAAATTTTCAACCGATCTGCACAAAATGTGGCACGAATTGTTTTGTTACGGATCTTAACATATTTGCAAATTTTCATCAAAATAGGTTCAGATTTAGATATAGCTCCCATATATATGTATCGCCCGATTTGCACTTAAATGGCCATAGTAGCTACAATTTTCAACCGATCTGCACAAAATTTGGCACAGATTGTTTTGTTATCAATCTTAACATATTTGCAAAATTTCATCAAAATCGGTTCAGATTTATATATAGCTCCCATGTATATGTATCGCCCGATTTGCTCTTAAATGGCGATAGTAACATCAATTTTCAAACGATCTGTTTAATAGTCGGTTCAGATTTAAATATTGCTCTCATATAAATATATATTTTTACGTGTAGGGTAGGTGTAGGGTATTATATAGTCGGCTCCGCTCGACTTTTGCCTTTCCTTACTGGTTTTATTATGTTAGCGATGTAGTTATTAAAACATTTTTTTACTTAGATTCTTTAAAACCCCTTTTTATTTAATCATTTGTTTTTCCGTTTTGTTTGCAGGCCTATCCCAAGTATCACTACAACTACGGTGTTGCTGATTCACATACCGGTGATGTAAAGTCTCAACACGAAGTCCGTGATGGTGATGTTGTCAAGGGCTCCTACTCCTTGGTGGAACCTGATGGTTCAGTGCGTACCGTTGAATATACCGCCGATGATCATAATGGCTTTAACGCTGTCGTCCACAAAACCGCTCCCACCGTTCATGCTGTTGCCGCCCATGCCGCTCCAGTGGTTCATGCTGCACCTGCCGCTCCTGCCTACCATGCTGCACCAGCTGTATATGCCCATGCTGCCCCAGCTGTGGCCCACCATGTAGCTGCTGCCCCCGCTCTGCCCTACGCCTCTGTGGCGCATCATGCCCCTGCCGCTCTTGCCTTGGGCCATGGTTATGCCGGCTATGCCGGTCATGGTGCCCATGGTCATTACTAAGACGAAGAAGCCATCTCCCCATATGTAAACGTTTACCTTGTAAATTATTTAGTTTAGTAAGTAACGACAACAAATCAACAAACCTCCTGCCCCCCCCCCCCCCATTATATTAACAAAATGCCAATACCCCTCGATGACGACCCCAGACTTGAAAAGGTTAAACGAAGCGGCAAAAAAAACGATAGATAAAGTAGACAAGCCAGAATGAAAAAAAAACATAAGCAAAGAATTATAGTGAAGAATGCAGACACTGAAGTATTCGTAGGTAAGAACAAAATCAGTGAAATGGCAAAGTTCCGGTAGCCTGTGCTACTTAAAGTGTAAAAGAGAAAGAGAAAGAGAGAGAAGAGCCAAGAAATACTCCTAATGTTAGACATGCTACGCTATTGTATATATGTACTTTCCAACAGATCTCTTCACAACCACGACCTTTGGGCAACTCTTTCGCAATGTCTGCATCTTAAAAAATGCAATTTCTTCCAACACCTTTCTTTAGTGGCCCCGATCTTGGACTCTAGTATTATTCTATCACATCGATCTTCATCACACTCTCATTTCATAAACCATCTGATCGATCGATCACTGCCCCCGAGCGATCATTCCATCAAGCCCACTTCATCTTCTGATTCGGATCTTCATAATTTTCTTTAGCATCCTTCTCATTTTCATGCCACTCTCAAATGTCTCCTTGTATGCGTTTTCTTGTCCTCGTATCTGTGTGTTTTTTGTTTTATGAAGTCAAGCTGTTTTATTTTACATTTCTCACATAATCCCTTTATGATGATTTTGAAATGCCTCTAGTGCTGGAAAATCCACGTAACGAAATACATTTGTAAACTATTTGAAGAACAAAAGAGCGAGTATTTAATTATGTACGTTTTGTATAATACACCACACTCACATACACTCTGCATAAATACGTATTGTTAATTTATAAGTCTAATGTTTTTTTTTTTTTTATATTTTTTATTATTAATCGAATGCGTTAACGCTATGAAATAAATAAAGGAAAAAAAGTAGTGAATTTGAAAAAAATCAAAACACATTGTATTACTCCATGCTGGCATTTGTGGCTTGTTCTATTGAAGGTCACTCGTATTTCCAACCGTCTGTAATGTTAACAGTTTTATGTGAAGACTGCAAATTGAAAACTAACATCGTTATTAATTACTTTAACATTTATAGAAGTTCATGTTTACAAACAAATATTTGCTCTGGGTAAACTGCAATTATTATTAGTGTGGCAATTTGTAATATGAGCCGCTAATAGAAAGGTATTATTTTTTAATTCATTTTATTTAAAGCAATTAATCATGCAAGACATGCTGCCTGCTTACATTGACATTCTATGAAGTAAAACGGCTTAAATATCGCCGAAATGATAATACCAATCAACTTTTTTCAAAGAGATAATTTAAAAAATTAAAATCAAGAAATCGGACTCTATGGCAGCTATATCCAAATCTGTACCGATCTGGGTCAAATTGAAAAAAGATGTCGAAAGACCTAACACAACTCACTGTCCCAATTTTCAGCGATATCGGATATTATATGAGGCTCTTATGGGCCTAAGACCCTAAATCGAAGGATCGGTCTATATGACAGCTATAACCAAATCTGAACCGATCAGGGCTAAAATGAAGAAAGATATCAAAAAGCATAGCACAACTCACTGTCCCAAATTTCAGCAAAATCGGAAAATAAATGTGGCTTTTATGGGCGTAAGACCCTAAATCGGGGGATCGGTCTATATGGCAGCTTAATCCAAATCTCGACCGATCTTGGTCAAATTGACGAAGGATGTCGAAGGGCCTAACACAACTCACTGTCCCAATTTTTAACAAAATCGGATAATATATGTGGCTTTTATGGGCCCAAAACATTAAATCGAGAAGTGGGTCTATATGGCAACTATATCCAAATCTGAACCGATCAGGGGCAAATTGAAGAAGGATATCGATGGGCCCAACATAACTCACTGTCCCAAATTGAAGCAATATCGGATAATAAATGTGGCTTTTATGGGCCTAAGACCCAAAATCGGAGGATCGGTCTATATGGCAGCTATATCCAAATCTGGACTTATATAGGCCAATTTGACAAAAGAAGTCGAAAGGCCTAACACAACTCACTTTTCCAAATTTTAGCAAAATAGGATAATAAATGTGGCTTTTATGGGCCTAAGACCCAAAATCGGAGGATCGGTCTATATGGCAGCTATATCCAAATCTGAACCGACCTGGGCTCAATTAACGAAGGAAGTCGAGGGGCCTAAGACAACTCACTGTCCCAAATTTCAACAAAATCGGATAATAAATGCGCCTTTTATGGCCCCAAAACCTAAAATCAAGAGATCGGTCTATATGGAAGCTATATCCAAATTTGGACCGATCTGAGCCAAATTGAACAAGAACGTCGAAGGGCCTAACTTAACTCACTAAAATTGGACAATATATGCGCCTTTTATGTGCCCAAAACCTTAAATTGAGAGATCGGTCTATATGGCAGCTTTAACCAAATCTGAACCGGTCTGGGCCAAATTGAATAAGAACGTCGAAGGGCCTAACTTAACCCACTGTCTCAAATTTCGGTGAAATAGGACAATAAATGTGGCTTCTATGGGTCACGACCCTAAATCGGCGGATCAGTCTATAAGGCAGCTATATCCAAATTTGGACCGATCTGAGCCAAATTGAATAAGAACGTCGAAGGGCCTAACACAGCTCACTGTTTCAAATTTCATCAAAATCGGATAATAAATGCGCCTTTTATGGCCCCAAATTTTAAAACCGAGATATCGGTCTATAAGGCACCTATATCCAAATCTGAACCGATCAGGGCCAAATTGAAGAAAAATATCGTAGGAGCTAACACAACTCACTGTCCCAAATTGCAGCAATATGGGATAATAAATGTGGCTTTTATGGGTTTAAGACCCTTAATCGGAGGATCGGTCTATATGGCAGCTATATCCAAATCTGGACCTATTTAGGCCAATTTGACAAAGGACGTCGAACGGCCTAACACAACTCACTTTTCCAATTTCAGCAAAATAGGATAATATATTATGGGCCTAAGACCCAAAATCGGAGGATCGGTCTATATCCAAATCTGGACCGATCTAAGCCAAATTGAAGAAAATTTTCGAAGGGCCCGACACAACTCACTGTCCCAAATTGCAGCAATATCGGATAATCAATGTGGCTTTTATGGGTTTAAGACCCTAAATCGGGGGATCGGTCTATATGGCAGCTATATCCAAATCTGGACTTATGTAGGCCAATTTGACAAAAGAAATCGAAAGGCCTAACACAACTCACTTTTCCAAATTTACCAAAATAGGATAATAAATGTGGCTTTTATGGGCCTAAGACCTAAAATCGGAGGATCTCTCAACATATAGCTGCCATGCCATCCAAATATGAACCGATCAGGGCCAAATTGAAGAAAAATATCGAAGGGCCTAAGACAACTTACTGTCCCAAATTTCGGCGACATCTTACAATAAATACGCCATTAATGGGCCTAAAACCTTAAATTGGGAGATCGATCTATATGGCAGCTATAACCAGATCTGGACCGATCTGGGCCAAATTGAAGAGGGACGTCGAAGAGCTCAACTTAACTCACTGTCTCAAATTTCAGCGACATCGGACAATAAATTCGCCTTTTATAGGCCCAAAACCTTAAATCGAGAGATCGGTCTATATTTCAATTTGGTCCAGATCTGGAACGATCTGGGCCAAATTGAAGAGGGACGTCGAAGGGCCCAACATAACTCCCTGTCCCAAATTTCGGCGACATCGGACAATAAATGCGCCTTTATGGCCCCAAAACTTAAAATCGAGAGATCGGTCTATATGGCAGCTATATCCAAATTTGGACCTATCTGAGCCAAATTGAATAAGAACGTCGAAGGGCCTAACCTAACCCACTGTCTCAAATTTCGGTAAAATCGGATAATAAATGCGCCTTTTATAGGCCCAAGACTTTAAATCGAGAGATCAGTCTATATGGCAGCTATATCCAAATCTGGACCGATCTGAGCCAAATTGACGAAGGATGTCGGAGGGCCTTACTCAACTCGCTGTCCCGAATTTCAGCAAAATCGGATAATAAATATGGCTTTTATGGGCCTAAGACCCTAAATCGACCGATCGGTCAGACTGACGGACATGTCTAGATATTTTTGCGCTGATCAAGAATATATATACTTTATAGGGTCGGAAATGGATACTTCGATGTGTTGCAAACAGGATGACAAATGAATATACCCTATCCTTCGGTGGCGTATATAAAAAACAACAATTTTTAAATGCAGTTTGTTTCCTAACAGTTTTTGCAGTCTATTGTGAATGGATTTTCGTTTTCTTCTCAAAGTAGCCCTAAGAATATGCAATGAATTTAGCCATCAATTTTTTCTGCGTTATAAAGCCCACCATGAACTCCATTAGGCGTTATTCTATTTTCGAATTTTTATTATTTCTGCTCTTTGTGTCTCAAAGCGCACCACCCAACAAATATCAAATAAAAAATGGTCTATATTATGCAAGTGTGGATTAATTATCGCCGGATGTATGACTCATTGGATTTAATAATAGCTGCAATTAATTGGAATAAGATGTGGAAAAGTCATATTAAATATTCTTGTCTTGACAACATGTAAAGAACAACAGCATGAATTATCTAAATAACTTACGAATGGGAACACGTACACTCGATTTGCTTTGTTTTCGCTAAATTAGTGTGATTCAGCGTGAAGATAACATAGTGTCCGTTATCTACATCAAAAGTGTTTGCAAGCATTTATTGCGTAAAATTTTCCTTTCGGTCTAATTTTTGTTAAAACTCTTGAAGTCATGGATGTCAATAAACTGATATAAAATTAGCATAAAATTAGGAAGCAATCATGTTTCATTACACCTCTACAAATAAGGACTCCTATTAGTAGTCATAAGTCATGGTCTAAGTACTCAGGAGGCCGCCAAAACTCCAAAGCTCACCCAAAAAGCGGGAGTTCATGTTGATATGGGACTCAATTGAGTCCCATATTGAGAGTAGATTGAAGAGTAGATTACGAATCTGATATTCTAAATGGGCACTTACCATTAGGGGCGCCGCACCCCAACCTATTGATCGATCATGACAATATGGGACTCATTAAATGTTTTTAGAAGTGGAGTACGAATCAGTTAGTAAATGTTGCCTTCAGGCATTTCGGTGGCGCACCACCCTGAAAACTCTCCTTAACAGGCCTACTGATTGATCTTAACGTTATGATTATCAAATGAAATGTATATGGGAGAATAGAACGAGTATAACATTAACAGCCCAGACCACTATTTTATTTCTGTCCTTCCTTCGTAGTTTACTCGAAAAAATCAAACACTAAATGCATTTGAATCAAGCGGATGAACATTTAAACTTTTAGCTTTGTTCTTTCTAATTTGTGACCAGTAACTTTAATTTTGTCATGCATGGAAAAAAATCACAAAAATACTCTCTGGTATGTTACTTGTCGAGGAAAAAAGAATATGTACTTGTTTTTCATTTTGGTGGGTTTTATGCGGCAGATTAGGAAGGTTTTGGGTTAGTTAGGAAATCAAAGGGAGGCCCCTTATCACCAGGCAAATTGCAAATTTTGCCCCTGTCGAATAGCCTAACACAACTCGATGTCTCCAATTTCGGCGAAGTCGGACAATAAATACGCTTTTTATGGCCTAAAAACCTTAAATCGAGAGATCGGTCTATATGGCAGCTAATTGAAGAAAGATATCGAAGGCCCTAACACAACTCACCGTCCCAAGTTTCGGCGAAATCGGATAATAAATGCGGCTTTTAAGGCCCTAAAACCTTAAATCGAGAGATCGGTGTATATGGCAGCTATTTCCAAATGTGGACCGATCTGTGCGATATTGCAGACGTATGCCAAGGGGCTTAACTTAACTCACTGTCCCAAATTTCGGCGACTTAGGGTAATAATTGCGCCCTTTATGGGCCTAAGATCCTAAATCGGCGGATCGGTCTATATAGCAGCTATATCCAAATCTGGACCGATCTGGGCCAAATTGAAGACAGATGTCGCAGGGCCTAGACAACCCACTATCCCAAATTTTAGCACAATCGGATAATAAATGTGGATTTTATGGGCCTTAGACCCTAAATCGGAGGATCGGTCTATATGGCAGCTATATCCAAATCTGGACCGATCAGAGCCAAATTGACGAAGGCTGTCGAAAGGCCTAACACAACTCGCTGTCCAAAATTTCATTGAAATCGGATAATAAATGTGGCTTTTATGGACTTAAAACCCTAAATCGGAGGATCAGTCTAGATGGCAGCTATATCCAAATCTGGACCGATCTAGGCCAAAATCGGATAATAATTGTGGCTTTTTTGGGCCTAAGAAACCAAATCGGAGGATCGGTCTATATGGCCATCTGTCTGTCTGTCTGTTGAAATCACGCTTAAAAATAGAGATATTGAGCACATGATTCTTTTTTTTCCATTAGGAGGTTAAGTTCGAAGGTGGGCTATATCGGACTATATCTTGATATAGCCCCCATATAGACCGATCCGCCGATTTTGGTGAAATTTGAGACAGTGAGTTGTGTTAGGCCCTTCGATATCATTCTTCAATTTGGCCCATATCGGTCTAGGTTTGGATATAGCTGCCATATAGACCGATTTCAAGATTTAAGGTCTTGAGCCCATAAAAGGCGCATTTATTGTCCGATTCTGCCGAAACTTGGGACAGTGCTTTGTGTTAGCCTTTGTGGCATCCGTGTCGTATATGGTTCAGATCGGTTTATTTTTAGATATAGCTACTGTACTTATTAGTATTTGGTCCAAATCGGAATATATTTCGATATGTTGTAAGAAAGAAACGACATTTAAATGTAATTCCATCGCTGGCTAACTTTCCCACTCATTATGTCATGCAGAACAGATATTTGCAGCAATTTCCTTTTGTAAAACGGAAACAAATGTCACGACATAAATATAAGCAATTTGGGGGGAGTGATGTCCAAATCCCTTATTTTTCATATTAAGTATCATACAATTATAAAGAATATTCATTTAAATACAATTGTAATACTTCCTCATTGCTCGGAATTTGTGGTAAAAGATTCTTACAAATTATGCAAATTTTCCGGAGAACAAAGACATTTCTGCCCACACTTAAAACATTTCCACCATAAGAACTCTTCCTCATTGCGTCATGTCATATAAAGAGTAGGAAGTAACATATCTGCGATATTTTTTCGCCTTTCATAAATACACATCAATTCGAATAAAAGCGTTTTTCCAAAAAAAAAAAAAAAGAAGAGAATAACCGCACTCAGTCATTAATGAAATTCTTCCTACTCTCCAGATGAATTTCCATAGCCTCGTGCCATTGTCTTATGATCGTATGATTTTGCAAATTCTTTAATTAATTTATGCGAGTCAAGTGGGCCACCCAACGAAGCGTTAAAAACATTTAAATCAAAATGCTTAACCCCAGTTAACAAGCCGAAGCAGGTGGGCCATGGGAAAAAACGCCCACGCAACCGACTGTGGGGGGCATATGGCTTATGGCAATTATTTGTAAATCCAAGTACTGTCTGAAATAAGACCGCATCAGAGCTGTGTTATTAAGAAAAATTACTTTTGAACGAAAATGAAAATGAAACTGAAACCGAAACATGGACAAGGTTACATTACATTAGAATCTCTACTAGCACAACAACAAACAAAAACTGCCAAAACATGCCAAATGAATTCAACTATCTGCGGTTTTAACAAAATGCTCCATTAACCTTTTACAGTGTCTAAAGAGTCTACGAAAAAGATGACATGTTTAGTGTTTCTTAAATGGCATACTGCGGATGGCTGAAAGACTCCATCTTCTTCGGGGTGCTTCTGTGGAAGACTGCAACTTCAATAATCGATAAATGACACACGATCAGTGTTGGTGTCCAAGCTTTCCAGATTGTTTTTTGCCATCTGTGGAATATTTAGCAGTTAATCAGAATTGCGGTGACATTCAAGTTTATAGTTGCAAAAAATAAATAAATTGTTACAATTGCGTATTCATGTATGCATGTTTTTTTAACGACTACTTGAGTTTCTACACAGAAGTGCACTTGAAGAAAAATATTGCACAGCTTTCATATCACCCACTATTGACTGGGTGATGCACAAGTACTTTCTATTGATATATCCCAGAGGGAATTATAAATGGGTCGCATAGAAATTCGTGCCGAAATTGAATCAGATCGGATCAAACAGCGATACAAATGCAAATTTGTCCACTAAGGAACAGAGGCGAACTTCTCACATAACAATGAGTGCTGTCCGATTCAAGTTTAAGCTCAATGATAAGGGTCCTCTTATAGCCGAGTATGAACGGCGTGCCGTTCTCCTCTTTGGGGAGAAGTTTTAACATGGCTGCCCTACCAAATGGTACAGTACCTCACAAATGTCCCCAGTATTAGGAATGGAAATTTGTATACCCTCCACCATAGAATGGGGGTATACTAATTTCTTCATTCTGTTTGTAACACCTCGAAATATGCGTCCAAGACCCCATCTTATACATAACAAGTAAAAAGGCGTTAAGTTCAGCCGGGCCGAACTTTGAAAACCCACCACTTCGCGTATATAAGTAAATCACCTTTCATCAAAATCCGGTGAAAATTGCCCATAGCATTTATATCGAAATATGATCTGATTTGGACCAAATACTAATAAGTACAAATCATTGTTCAATTGTGTATAAAAAAATATTGGTCTTTTTAGTAGCTATATCTGGATGTCGAAAAGCCCAACACAAGTCAAAGTGCTAAATTTCAGTTAAATCGGATTATAAATGCGACTTTTTTGGGGCCAAGACTTTAAATCGAGATATCGGTCTATATGGCAGCTTTATGCTTCCAGACATTTGTGGAGGGGCTTAACTTAACTCTCTGTCCCAAATTTCGCAACATCGGACAATAAATGCGCCTTTTATGGATCCAAAACATTAAATTGGCTGAACGGTCTATATGGCAGCTATATCTAAACCTGGACCAATCTCAGCCAAATTAAAGAAGGATATCGAAAGGCCTAACAAAACTCACTGTCCCAAATTGCGGCGATATCGGTCAAAAAATGCGTTTTTTATGGCTCCAAAACCTAAAACCGAGAGATCGGTCTCTATGGCAGATATATCCAAATCTGGACCGATCTGTGCCATAAACCAAAAGTATATCAAGGGGCTTAACTAAACCCAATGTCGAAAATTTCGGCGACATCGGACAATAAAAGCGCCTTTTATGGCCCCAAAACTTAAAACCGAGAGATCGGTCTATATGGCAGCTATATCCAAATCAGATCTGATCAGGGCCAAATTAAAGAAAAATGTCGAAGGGCCTAACACAACTCACTGTCCAAAAAATTCAGCAAAATCGGATAATAAATGTGGCTTTTATTGGCCTAAGGCCCTAAATCGGCGGATCGGTCTATATGGGGGCTATATCCAAATCTGGACCGATGTGAGCCAAATTGACGAAGGATGTCAAAGGGCATAACACAATTCACTGTCCTAAATTTCAGCAAAATCGGATAATATATGTGGCTTTTATGGGCCTAAGACCCTAAATCGGAGGATCGGTCTATATGGCAGCTATAAGCAAATCTGGGGCGATCTGGGCCAAATTGAAGAAGGGCGTTGAAAGGCTGAACACAACTCACTGTCCCAAATTTCAGCAAAATCAGATAATAAATGTGGCTTTTATAGGCCTATGACCCTAAATTGGAGGATAGGTCTATATGACAGATATATCCAAAACTGAACCGATCTGGGCCAAACTAACGAAAGATGTCAAAGGGCCTAACACAACTCACTGTCTCAAATTTCAGCAAATTCGGATAATAAATGTGGCTTTCATGGGCCTAGGACCCTAAATCGGAGGATCGGTCTATATGGCAGCTATATCCAAATGTGGACCGATATGAGCCAAATTAACGAAGGATGTCGAAGGGCCTAACAGAACTCACCGTATTAAATTTCAGCAAAATCGGATAATAAATGTGCCTTTTATGGGCCTAAAACCTTAAATCGGATTATGGGTCTACATGGCAGTTAAATGCAAATCTGGACCGATCTGGGCCAAATTGACGAAGGAAGTCGAAGGGACTAACATAACTCACTGTCCCAAATTTCAGCTAAATTGGATAATAAATGTGGCTTTTATTGGCCTATGACCCTAAATCGGCGGATCGGTTTATATGACCACTATATTCAAATCTGGTCTGATCTGAGCCAAATGGACGGAGGACATCGGAAGGCCTAAGAGAACTCACTGTATTAAATTTCAGCAAAATCGGATAATAAATGTGGTTTTTATGGGCCTAAGACCCTAAATCCGATGATCGGTCTATATGGGGCCTATATCCAAATCTGAACAGATCTGAGCCAAATTGGCCAAGGATGTCGAAGGGCCTAAAAGAACACACTGTCTCAAATTTCAGCAAAATTGGACAATAAATGTGGCTTTTATGGGCCTACGACCCTAAATCGGAGGATCGGTCTATATGGCAGCTATATCCAAATCTGGACGGGTCCGGGCCAAATTAACGAAGGTTGTCGAAGGGCCTAATACAACTCACTGTCCCAAATTTCAGCAAAATCGGATAATAAATGTGACTTTTATGGGCCTAAGACCCTAAATCGGAGGATCGGTCTATATGGCAGCTATATCCAAATCTGGACGGGTCCGGGCCAAATTAACGAAAGATGTCGAAGGGCCTAACATAACTCTTTGTCCCAAATTGCAGCTAAATTGGATAAAAAATGTGGCTTTTATTGGCCTTAGACCCTAAATCGGCTGATCGGTCTATATGGCGGCTATATCAAGATATAGTCCGATATAGCCCATCTCCGAACTTAACCTGCTTATGGTAAAAAAAAGAATCTGTGCAAAGTTCTTCAGCTCAATATCTCTATTTTTATACCCACCACCGTAGGATGGGGGTATATTCATTTTGTCATTCCGTTTGCAACACATCGAAATGTCCATTAAGTTGGAAGATGGGCTATATCGGACTATATCTTCATATAGCCCCCATATAGACCGATCGGTCGATTTAGGGTTTTAGGCCCATAGAAGCCACATTTATTATCCGATTTTGCTGAAATTTGAGACAGTGAGTTGTGTTAGGCCCTTCGACATTTCTCGTTAATTTGGCCCAGATCGGTTCAGATTTGGATATAGTTGCTATATAGACCGATATCTCGGTTTTAGGTTTTGGGGCCAAAAAGGCGCATTTATTGTCCGATGTCGCTGAAATTTAGGACAGTGAGTTCTTTTAGGCCCTTCGACATCTTTCTTCAATTTGGCTCAGATCGGTCCAGATTTGGATATAGCTGCCATATAGACCGATCCTCCGATTTATGGTCTTAGGCCCATAAAAGCCACATTTATTATCCTATTTCGATGAAATTTGGGACAGTGAGTTGTGTTGGGACCTTCGACATTCTTCGTTAATATTGCCCAGATCGGTATAGATTTGGATATAGCTGCCATATAGACCGATCCGCTGATTCAGGGTCTTAGGCCCATAAAAGCCATATTTATTATCCGATTTTGCTGAAATTTGAAACAGATTTGGATATTGCTGGCATATAGACCAATCCTCCGATTTAGGGTCTTAGGGCCATAAAAGCCACATTTATTATCCAATTTTGCTGAAATTTGGGATAGTGAGTTGTTGTGTTCCTTTTGACTTCTCTTTTCAATATGGCCCAGATTGGTTCAGATTTGGATATAGCTGCCATATAGACCGATCTCTCGATTTTAAGTTTTGGGACTATAAAAGGCGCATTTATTGTCCGATGTCGCCAAAATTTGGGACAGTGAGTTGTCTTAGGCTCTTCGACATCTTTCTTCAATATGGCACTGATCGGTCCAGATTTGGATATAGCTGTCATATAGACCGATCTCTCGGTTTTAGGCTTTGGGACTATAAAAGGCGCATTTATTGTCCGATGTCGCCAAAATTTGGGACAGTGCGTTGTCTTAGGCCCTTCGACATCTTTCTTCAATATGGCACTGATCGGTCCAGATTTGGATATAGCTGCCATATAGACCGATCTCTCGGTTTTAGGCTTTGGGACTATAAAAGGCGCATTTATTGTCCGATGTCGCCAAAATTTGGGACAGTGAGTTGTCTTAGGCTCTTCGACATCTTTCTTCAATATGGCTCAGATCGGTCCAGATTTGGATATAGCTGCCATATAGACCGATCCTCCTATTTAGGGTCTTAGGCCCATAAAAGCCACATTTATTATCCTATTTCGATTAAATTTGGGACAGTGAGTTGTGTTGGGACCTTCGACATTCGTCGTTAATTTGGCCCAGATCGGTTCAGATTTGGATATTGCTGCCATATAGACCAATCCTCCGATTTAGGGTCTTAGGCCCATAAAAGCCACATTTATTATCCGATTTTGCTGAAATTTTGGATAGTGAGTTGTGGTATTCCCGTTGACTTCTCTTTTCAATATGGCCCAGATCGGTTCAGATTTGGATATAACTGCCATATAGATCGATATCTCGGTTTTAGATTTTGGGGCCATAAAAACCGCATTTATTGTCCGATTTTGCCGAAATTTGACACAGTGACTAAGGTTAGCTTCTTCGACGTCCTTCCTCAATTTGGCTTAAATCGGTCCAGATTTGGATGTAGCTGCCATGTAGACCGATATCTCAATATAAAGTCTTGGCCTCATAAAAGACGCATTTATAATCCGATTTCACTGAAATTTGACGCAGTGACTTATGTTAGGCTTTTCGACGTCCGTGTCGTTTATGGTTGAGATCAGTTTATTTTTAGATATGGCTAATAAAAAGACCAATATTTTGTTATACACAATTGAACACTGACATGTACTAATTAATATTTGGTCCAAATCGGAATGTATTTCGATAAAACTGCTGTGGAACATAAGGTATGCAATTTTCACCGGATTTTGATGAAGGGTGGTTTAGATATATACCCGAGGTGATGGGTATCCAAAGTTCGGCCCGGCCGAATTTAAGGCCTTTTATCTTGTTCGGAATGCTTTATAATTCCCCTTGCTTAAAAATTCTAATATTTTGTTGTTAAATTTTGTTAAGTGCATTTAAAATCGTTGTCATTTTATGCTGTTAACAGACACGTTGACAATTTTTGCACAGACAATTGCAATGAGTTCATGTCACCTGTGATCTTCATAATTTATAAATTCTTCTTTGGGTATTGTTTAATCTGGTTTTTGTTGTTTCGTTTTTTTTTTTTATTTTAAAGCCGTTTTGCTGACTAGTAAAAACATTCATTTATCTCGGAATGTTTTAAGAGCTTTGTTGATGAGGAGGAATCAGTAGCAGCGTTTTGATCTACTGTAATGGCTATTATAAAATGCATGTCTCAAGCTAGACATAACATTTCAATTTTAGATTTTCAGAACAAATTTTTAAAGGTTGCCCAAAAAGTAAATGCGGATTTTTTAAAAGAAAGTAAACGCATTTTTAATAAAACTTAGAATGAACTTTAATCAAATATACTTTTTTTACACTTTTTTTCTAAAGCAGCTAAAAGTAACAGCTGATAACTGACAGAAGAAAGAATGCAATTTCAGAGTCACAAGCTGTGAAAAAATTTGTCAACGCCGACTATATGAAAAATCCGCAATTACTTTTTGGGCAACCCAATATATAATTCAAATATAAATACTAATTGGAACTTCTAAAGGCACTTTAGGTTAAAAAAAAACAAACAAACGGAATATTGTTAAATTAAATGAAAATTTTTAAATTATTACTATTTTTATACCCACCACCGAAGGAGGGAGGTATATTTCCATTTCCCTCCCTATAAAGTTTATAAACTTGTGATCGTTGTAAAATTCTAAGACGATCTAGCCAGGTCCGCCCGTCTGTTCGTCCGTACGTCTATCTGTCTGTCTGTTGAATTTACGTTACAGTCTTTAAAAATAGAGATATTGAGCTCAAACTTTGCACAGATTCTCTTTATTTTTTCCATAGATAGCCTAAGTTCAAAGATGGCCTATATCGGACTATATCTAAATATAGCTGCCATATGTACTGACATCCCTACTTAGGGTCTTGAGTCCATAAAATGCGTATGGGTTAGGTTTGGTTAGGTTGAAAAGAGGGTGTAGATATTAATTCTTCCCATGCCACTGTGGACATACACCTAAGCCTGTAATCGGCTTGTTGTGCACTCTAAAACCCGCAAAGTAACCTCCAAAAAGAAAATTTTAAGTTAGGAATTCCGTACTACTTACAAAATCCTTAATTGTTTTCAATACCACTCCCCTAAGTTGGTTCATGTCTGATATTGTGTCTCCACCTAAGTACCGGTATCTGTTGGACGCGAAAGCCAGGCAATGACAAAGGAAATGCTCCAACGTCTCATCATCTTCCCCGCATGCCTTACACATGTAATCACTTGAAGCACCGAGTTTAAATAAGAGCTCGTAGTTCTACGTGTCCCGTTATGATACCAATAGCTATACTGACCTCCTTCTTACTTCTTTTCAGTCATAGCCTCGTCTTCTCACAATCTGGATCCACCCATGGGATTTTTGCCGTCCTACCGACCGTTTCGATGTTCCACAATGTTCCATGCGCATTCGTCGCCCACTCCCTTAACTCGGACTGCATCGACCCGAAAGACTGCGGGTTAACCAAGTTTATTGACGGCAGTCCTCTGGCCTTCACCGTCAAATCGTCTGCCCTTTCATTCCCCCTTACTCCGTTATGGCCCGGCACCCAAACGATGCGGATTTTGCCATCCTCAGAGAAGGCGTTAATCTCCTTCTTACACTGCAAGACCTTACCGTCCAGGTTGTTATTGCCCTTATGGCAATTTTACTGTCGGTAAAGGTATTCATGTCCTATGTCATTCATGTTATATGTCCTAGCGTTAGCATCACACCACTTCACGCATTCGGTGATCGCCCGGATCTCCGCCTGCAGGAACATATTTTGATCAGGCAGTCTCAAACAGATCTCAGTCCCAGTCTCAATGTAGACGCCCAGGCCCACTCTGTCCTCTAGCTTTGATCCATCTGTGTAACATGATCTTCCAGATGGCAATACTAGGGTTCCGACAATCCAAGTCTGTGCCGAGGCCAGCAGTGCCTCGCACTCGACTTCAAGGTGCGATGATATGAGCTGCTCCCATCCTCAATCCATTCTCCCATCGCTTTAAGTCTCATAGCCGCAGTGGCTGCCTCACACTTAATCTGTATGTCAATGGGTCGGATATGTAGAATTGTCTCCAGTGCCCTGGAAATCGTCTTATTGAGGAAACGTGGTGCGTTAAATTGGCCCACCTTCGTCTTCCTCGTGAACAGGCATATTTCAGACTTCTCTGGGTTAACATTGAGACCTCTGGGTCTCAATGGTCAGGCAGTCTCAAACAGAACTCAGTCTTTGGGGTTTCAATGTAAACCCCCAGACCAACTCTGTCCTCTAGCTTTGATCCATCCGTGTAACATGATCTTCCAGATGGCAATACTAGGGTTCCGTCAATCCAAGACTGTGCCGATGGCAGCAGTGCCTCGCACTCGACTTCAAGGTTCATCTCAGGTATCCGATCTGAAACCTCTTCCCTTCCTTTCAGGATTCCTATCGACGCCTCGATTATACCCCGATGGCATGAGCTGCTCCCATCCTCAATCTATTCTCCCATCGCCTTAAGTCTCATAGCCGCAGTGGCTGCCTTACACTTAATCTGTATATCAATGGGTCGGATATCTAGAATAGTCTCCAGTGCCCTAGTAGACATAGATATCGCTCCGTTCTCTGTTTTCTGAACCTGTTGTATGGTCCTTATGCTGCACTTTTTCTCCATAGGCGTAAGTAAGTATTGGTCTAATCACGCTCCTGTAGAACCAGTGGACAATCTTCGGATTCAGGCCCCATTTCAAGCCTACGGCCCGGCCCGTCTACATAGTGCCCAACACCTGTGAGCCTTCTCAGTACGCTCCTGAATGTGTGAATGTGAATGTTCCAATTCAGTTTCCTGTCCAAGATCACACCTAAGTATTTGACCTTGTCAGATATCGAAATTGTCTTATTGAGGGTGCGTTAAATTCGCCCACCTTCGTCTTCCTCATGAACAGGCATATTTCAGTCTTCTCTGGGTTAACATTGAGACCTCTGGGTCTAGCCCAGTCATATGCCATATGCAAGACCCTTTCGGCCCTTCTGCATAGCTCGTTCGGATCCTTAGCCCTTAGAAGTATTATAACATCGTCGCAGACGGGTTCGAATCCCCCCCTCAGTCAGCATCCGTAAAAGGAGTGGCGATAAAGGGCCCCCCTGTGGGGTGACACATATATATTACCAGATTTTGCTGATAATTCGCATAGCGACCTATGTAAGGCATAATGTCTGTGCGTCCGTCTGTCTGTCCGTCCATCTGTCCGTCTGCCTGTCCGTCTGCTAGCCGCTTGAAATTTTGCACAAATACTTTTTATTGGTGTAGGTCGGTTGGGATTGCAAATGGGCCAAATCGGTCCATGTTTTGATATAGCTGCCATATAAACCAATCTTGGGTCTTGACTTCATGAGCTTCTAGGGGGCACAATTCTTGTCCGATTTGAAATTTTGCACGTTGTGGTTTGGTATCACTTCCAATAACTGTGTTTAGTATGATTCAAATCGGTTCATAATCTGGTATAGCTGTCATATAAACCGATCTGCATCATGACTTCTTGAGCTAATAGAGGGGGCAATTATTATCCGATTTGGCTGAAATTTTGCATGAGTTGTTTTGTTATGACTTCCAATAACCGTGCTAAGTATGGCGCAAATCGGGACATAACCTGATATAACAATGAACTGAAATATTACACAATGACTTCTACAATGTTCAGCATTCATTTATGGTCCGAATGGGACTATAACTTGATATACCTCCAATAGCATAACAGTTCTTATTCAATATTCTAACTCCATATTTGAATTTAAACCTTGAGCTGTAAATAACAAAGTATTAATTGAACGATAAGATACCTAAATTATGCATTCTATTTACGAAACCGCCTACTAAACTGATGCAACTCAATTACAATCATTGTTCTGATGACTTGTTTTTTGTTTGTTTTTCTTTATTATTATAAAAAACAATCTTCAAATAAAACTACAGCAAAAAATTAATTAAATTTACAACCATAAATAGTGTGAGTTGTACAGATTAACCAAACGCCACCGTGATAAAGTGATATAATACCGGTCAAAGTGTCTGGTTTTATGTAAAGAAAAGCGAGGAAAAAACACAAAAAAGCTAAATCTGAGCTATACTAAAAAGAAAATGTTGAACTTAAAGTTATGTAAAACAATAAAAATGAAATGACAGGGTCATAAATATACCAAACACCCCAATAAAAAGCCAAACACAAACAACACTTGTTTAAATGAAAATACAATGCGACTTTTTGTGCAATTTCCATGCCTAGGAGGTTGGAAAAGGTACATCTGGGGTGTGGTATGGCAATTGAGGGGAGACGGATGATTTTGGTCGGGTGTCAGGAGGCCAAAAATAACTCACTGTTTAAAATTTTGGCGAAATCGGTTAAAAACTAAAGTTTTTATGGGCTTCAGACCCGTTATATGGCAGATCGGACGGACAGACACACGGACATCGTGAATTCGTCTTGAAAAAATCTAAGACGATCTAGTCATGTCCGTCCGTCTGTCCGCCTGTCTATTGAAATCACGCTACAGTCTTCAAAAATAGAGCTGAAACTTTGCACAGATTTTTTTTGTTCGTAAGCAGGTTAAGTTCGAAGATGGGCTATATCGGACTATATCTTGATAAACCCCCATATAGACCGATCCGCCGATTTAAGGTCCTAGGCCGATAAAACCACATTTATTATCCGATTTTGGTGAAATTTAGGACAGTGTTGTTGTGCTAGGTCGTTCGATACCCCTCTTTAATTTGGCTCAGAGCGGGCCAGATTTGGATATAGCTGCCATATAGAACGATATCGGGGATTTAAGGTCTCAGGCCCATAAAAGCCACATTTATTATCCGATTTTACTTAAAAATTTGGGACAGTGAGTTGAGTAAGGCCCTTCGACATCCTTCTTCAATTTGGTTCAGATCGATTCAGATTTGGATATAGTTGCCATATAAACCGATCTCTCGATTTAAGGTTTTGGATCCATTTGTAGGCCACAGTACCGCAGAGGTTAGCATGTGCGCCTATGACGCTGTACGCCTGGGATCGAATCCTGGCGAGACCATCAGAAAAAATTTTTGGGCGGTGGTTTTCCCCTCCCAATGCTGGCAACATTTGTGAGGTACTATGCCATGTAAAACATCTCACCAAAGAGGTGTCGCATTGCTGCACGCCGTTCGGACTCGGCTATAAAAGGGTGGCCCCTTTGACCGATCTCTCGATTTAAGGTTTTTGGCTGATAAAAGGCGCATTTATTGTCCGATATCCCCGAAATATGGGACAGTGGGTTATTTTAGAACCTTCGAAATTCTGCTTTAATTTGGCCCAATATAGCTGCCATATAGACCGATCTCTCGATTTAAGGTTTTTGGCTCTTATAAGGCGCATTTATTGTCCGATGTCGCCGAAATTTAGGACAGTGAATTGTGTTATGCCCTTTGTCATCTTTCGTGAATTTTGCCCAGATCGGTCCAGATTTGAATATAGCTGTCACATAGACCGATCTCTCGATTTAAGGTTTTTGGCTGATAAAAGGCGCATTTATTGTCCGATGTCCCCGAAATTTAGGACAATGAGTTGTGTTAGGCCCTTCGAAATTCTGCTTCAATTTGGCTCAGATCGGTCCAGATTTGGATATAGCTGTCACATAGACCGATCTCTCGATTTAAGGTTTTGGGCTCATAAAAGGGGCATTTATTGGCCAATGTCGCTGAAATTTGGGTCAGTGAGTCGTGTTAGGCCCTTCGACATCTTTCGTCAATTTGGCCCAGATCGGTCCAGACTTTAATATAGCTGCCGTATAAACCTATCCTCCGATTTAGGGTCTTAGTCCCATAAAAAATAAGTCCATATTTAGATATAGCTGCCATATAGACCGATCCGCTGATTTAGTGCCTTAGGCCCATAAAAGCCACATTTATTATTCGTCTTTGCTGAGATTTGGTACAGTGAACTGTGTTAGGCCCTTCGACATCTTTCGTCAATTTGGCCCAGAACGGTCCAGACTTGGATATAGCTGCCATATATCATAAAAGGAGCATTTATTGGCCGTGAGTTGTGTTAGGCCTTTCGAAATTCTGCTGCAATTTGGCTCAGATCTGTATAGATTTGGATATAGCTGTCATATAGATCGATCTCTCGATTTAAGGTTTTGGGGACCATAAATTCGCATTTATTTCGAATCCCAGCCGAGCTCTGCCGATTTTTTTTTTTCATTTTAAAGTTTTTTGCCAGTTAGGGCGAAAATCATTAAATTTTAAAATTTTTATTTGTTTCTCTCTCTCTAAGACGAGCTCAGTGATTGGAGATTTTCTTTGCAAATGGAAAAGGAAAGGCAGAAATAGCCACACACACCAACCACTATGGGACAAGTTTCGTCTTTGGTTTGAAGACTTTTCAACCATGTTGGTATGTTGTATTGGAATCATATTTAATGTGAAAACGCCTCTATGATGCAACTACCACATTAACCACGCTCGACAACCCTGTCTATAAGCTGTACTTTTTCCCAGTGCATGTGTTTTTTGTGTAATGACAGACTTTTTTCTGTGACAATTCCACAACTTTCGTGATACACATGATTCTGTGCATCTGTTGGAAGTTGTATTGATGGCTTCGAATATTGGTTTTTGGATTGCTTTAAAAAACATTTCTTAAAACCTCCTCTGTCCTACCCTCGTATGTTTATGGGCAAAAGAAGGCTACAGCTGACAATTAATTTATAGCTGCTAATGCTTAACTAGCAATTGCTCCCGAAATCATTTGCTTTACAATGGGGTGTTACTTTATTGTGGCCATTCTCGCCGTTTCCAAAAATTGATGATCACCCCAATTTCGTATGTCAAGTGCAACCCACCAAAACTAAGTTAACAATAAATTGGCAAGGCAAGCTGCCGTCACCAACTTTGCTAGGTTCAAAAGTTTAAGATGCAGCCATGGAATGGCCATAAAACCAGAAACTCTTGCAAATCTCCAACAAGACAATGGTGACCGCAAAGTATAAACCTGTAACAGACAATGGATGAATGACAGACCACCGAAATGTTGACACTGCAGTGGATTTTGTCCCATGGTCTAATTACGACCTAAAGCCCCATAGACCACTTGGCCCAATAATTAGTTGGTATTTTTTTTCTTTTCAGCCTTTATTTCATGGTAATTCAGTGTCAGCCACTTTAGGCTGTGAAAATCTAAAGAAAAATAAACTGCCATGTTAATTAAGCTAATTTGAAAACTATATTTTGAATTTCGGGGAGTTAAACTCTCAGCTTACCTTGTGGGAAATCCTTCGACGTACACGTCATTTTTGGCGGTTTTTCGTTTTCTTTAAACGCCATGCCTCGAGGCTAACCAACAGCATTTTCAGCTAAGTGAAACATTTTTACCCAGAACTTTTTGTTGTAAATACACAAATGGTTAATGCTTTACACACGCACACACACACACACACACACACACACAGTTGTATGCTTTAGTAAAACAATTGTAGTTTTTAATTACGTTGAAGGTTATTAGTGTGGAAAAAACATGCCAAATTATTTTAAACATAACAATTTGCATATATGAATACATTGTCTACATGCGCTAAAATAGTTTAAGAATGCGTTTAATTGTGGGAAATTCTTTTGTTGGCAACTTGGGGGGTTTTCTTTTATTCAATTTTCTGGTATTAAAACGGAAGGTTTTGTGGAAAAACAGAGATTTATTTGCAAGTGGCGAAGAATATTTAAAGCAATGGTTAAAATTTATGTCAAATGTGACAAATCTCATCTTGATTTGGGTATATAGTGGTCGTCGAATATCAGACATATTAGACATGATATGCTCATGGTTAAACCACGGTTACAGTTTGCTGGCGATTATTTAAAGTCTCTGGTAAGAATCGATTTGACGACCTCCAAACCAAATTTCGGGCAGATTGGTTTAAATTGCGGTTAATAAGTGCCTATAAGTGTATGACAGGTGATTTATTTACAAGGGACCTACATCTAAATCTGAACCGAATTCACCAAAATCCACAGAGTTAGTCTTTTCATTCAAAAAGAAATATGTGGAAAATTTCGTGACGGTTGCATAAAAATTGCACCCTAAGCTTGACATGGACAGACCTAAAGATATGCGGAAAGACATACAAATACACAAACAGACAGATATAGATATATAATGGGTTGCCCAAAAAGTAATTGCGGATTTTTCATATAGTCGGCGTTGACAATTTTTTTCACAGCTTGTGACTCTGTAATTGCATTCTTTCTTCTGTCAGTTATCAGCTGTTACTTTTAGCTTGCTTTAGAAAAAAAGTGTAAAAAAGTATATTTGAATCAAGTTCATTCTAATTTTGTCTTTTGAAAATTTTTTATTGAAACTTTCCCTTTGAGAAAAATTGTTATGAAATTTTGTCTTAAAAACAAGTAAAAAGGCGTTAAGTTCGGCCGGGCCGAACTTTGGATACCCACCACCTCTGGTAAAGGGTGATTTTTTTGAGGTTAGGATTTTCATGCATTAGTATTTGACAGATCACGTGGGATTTCAGACATGGTGTCAAAGAGAAAGATGCTCAGTATGCTTTGACATTTCATCATGAATAGACTTACTAACGAGCAACGCTTGCAAATCATTGAATTTTATTACCAAAATCAGTGTTCGGTTCGAAATGTGTTCATTCACCGTTCAGCGATGAGGCTCATTTCTGGTTGAATGGCTACGTAAATAAGCAAAATTGCCGCATTTGGAGTGAAGAGCAACCAGAAGCCGTTCAAGAGCTGCCCATGCATCCCGAAAAATGCACTGTTTGGTGTGGTTTGTACGCTGGTGGAATCATTGGACCGTATTTTTTCAAAGATGCTGTTGGACGCAACGTTACGGTGAATGAACACATTTCGAACCGAACACTGATTTTGGTAATAAAATTCAATGATTTGCAAGCGTTGCTCGTTAGTAAGTCTATTCATGATGAAATGTCAAAGCATACTGAGCATCTTTCTCTTTGACACCATGTCTGAAATCCCACGTGATCTGTCAAATACTAATGCATGAAAATCCTAACCTCAAAAAAATCAATTATATATGTAAACCACCTTTCATCAAAATCCGGTGAAAATTGCACACTTCATGTCCCATAGCAGTTATATTGAAATATATTCCGATTTGGACCAAATACTAATAATTATAGTAGCTAAATCTAAAAATTAAACCGATCTGAACCATATACGACAAGGATGTCGAAAAGCCTAACATAAGTCACGGTGTCAAATATCAGTGAAATCGGATTATAAATGAACTGAGCAAAGATTTTGATTCGAGATATTGGTCTACATGGCAGCTATATCCAAATCTGCACCGATTTTAGCCAAATTGCAGAAAAATGTCAAAGAGCCTAACACAACTCACTGTACCAAATTTCGGTGAAATCGGACAATAAACGCGACTTTTATGGGCTCAGAACCACAAACCGAGAGATCTGTCTATATAGCAGCTATATTCAAATCTTGATCGATCTGCGCCAAATTATCGAAGGATGTTGAAGAGCCTAACACAACTCACTGTACCAAATTTCAACAAAATCGGATAATAAATGTGGCTTTCATAGGCCTAAGATCCTGAATCAGAGGATCGCTTTATATGGCAGCTATATCCAAATCTAAACCGATCAGGGCCAAATCGACGAAGGATATCGAAGGGCCTAACACAACACACTGTCTCAAATTTCAGCAAAATCGGATAATGAATGAGGTTTTTATGGGCCTAAGACCCTGAATCGGAGGAGCGGTCTATATGGCAGCTATATCCAAATCTGATCCAATTTGGGCCAAATTATCGAGGAATGTCGAAAGGCCTAACACAACTCACTGCCCCAAATTTTGTTTAAATCGGATAATAAATTTTACGGGCCTAAGACCCCAAATCGGAGGATCGGTCTATATGGCAGCTATATCCAAATCTGGAGCGATCTGGACCAAATTGACGAAGGATGTTGAAGGGTCTAACACAACTCACTGTCCCAAATTGCAGCAAAATCGGATAATAAGACCGATTTTGCTGAAATTTGGGACAGCAATCCGCCCTAAATCGGCAGATCGGTCTATATGGGGGCCATATTAAGATTTAGTCCGATATAGCCCATCTTCGAGCTTAACCTGCTTAAGGACAAAAAAAAAGAATCTGTGCAAAGTTTCAGCTCAATATTTCTATTTATACCCTTCACCACTACTGTGGTACAGGGTATTATAAATTAGTGAATTAAGAGAATTAAATGGAGACCAGAAAACACATTTATTATCCGAATTTGCTGAAATTTGGGACAGTGAGTTGTGTTAGGCCATTCCACATCCTTCGTTAATTTGACTGAGATCGGTTCAGATTTGGATATAGCTGCCGTATAGACCGATCCTCCGATTTAGGATCTAAGGCCCACATTTATTATCCGATTTTGCTGAAATTTGGGACAGTGAGCTGTGTAAGGCCCTTCGACTTCCTTTGTTAATTTGGCCTAGATCGGTTCAGATTTGGATATAGCTGCCATATAGAACGATCCTCCGATTTAGGGTCTTAGACCCATAAAAGCCACATTTATTATCCGATTTTGCTGAAGTTTAGGACAGTGAATTGCGTAAGGCTCATTGACATCCTTCGTCAATTTGGCCTAGATCGGTCCAGATTTGGATATAGCTGCCATATCGACCGATCCGCAGATTTAGGGTCTTAGGCCCATAAAAGCCACATTTATTATCCGATTTTGCTGAAGTTTGGGAAAGTGAGTTGTCTTAGGCCCTTCGATATTATTCTTCAATTTGGCCCTGAAGGCTTCAGATTTGGATAAAGCTGACATATAGACCGATCCTCCGATTTAGGGTCTTGGGCCCATAAAAGCCACATTTATTATCTGATTTTGCTGAAATGTGGGACTGTGAGTAGTGTTAGGCCCTTCGACATCTGTCTTTAATTTGGCCCTGATCGGTTCAGATTTGCATATAGCTGCCGTATAGACCGATATATAGGTTTAAGGTTTTGGGGCCAAAAAAAACCCATTTATTGCCCGATGTCGCTGAAATTTGGGACAGTGAGTTTATTTAGGCTCTTCGACGTACTTCTTCAATTTTGCCCAGATCGGTCCAGCTTTGAATATAGCTGCCATATGGACCGATCCTCCGATTTAAAGTTTTGGGCCCATAAAAGAGGCATTTTTTGTCCGATTTCGCCGAAATTTGGGGCAGTGCTTTGTGTAAGGCTCTTCGATATTTTTCTGCAACTTGGCCCAAATCGGTCCAGATTTGGATAAAGCTGCCATGTAGACCGACATCGCGATTTAAAGTTCTAGCCCCATAAAAGGCGCATTTATATTCCGATTCCACTGAAAACAGTGACTTATGTTAGACTTTTCGACATCCGTCTCGTATATGGTACAGATCGGTTAATTTTTAGATATAGCTTCTGTACTTATTTGTATTTGGTCCAAATCGAAACATATTTTTATATAATTGATATGGGACATAGGGTCTATCTCTCTTCCTTTTGGGTGTTACAAACAAATTCACTAAGTTATAATATTCTGTACCACAGTAGTGGTGTAGGGTATAAATATTACGATATTGGGGTATAGTTCTGTACAAGAGTTTTTGCAAAGGCCCAGGGAATATGACTACCTTTGCAGAAGGATTCCGATTTCACCACTTTGACATCTTATTCATAGCATTTTCTAACCAAGCTATCACCTTCAGAACTTCTACCACTAAGTTTGTATTTATTGAGAAACTAATACTCTTGTCACATTCGATCTCATCAAACAAATTTGTTCGCCAATAACCATTATAATTTACTTGACATTGGAGGATAAAGATCAATGATTCACTTTACACTTATGAATCAAATGACATTTCATTGATCTGCATTGTGTTATGGCATTGACTAAGCTAAAATATTTGAAAAGGTCGTGTTACAATACAAATATTTGATTGATTCGATGTAAGTTGTTAAAGGCTGAATAATGAAGGTTTCACCCAAATGTGGTTAACCAACCACTCAACACAATGACACTACAAAAAAGCTAAGCGCCAAATCGCAAAGAACTAAAGAAACGCCTTTTTTGCACATACACAGATAGTAATGGACAACAAAATGCGCAAATGTTTGCAACGAATATTTAAGCAAAAATAATTCGTAATTTCCTTGAATTGCAATTGCAGTATCCTTACAAAGATATCTACATCACCATGCGGGTTCGTTGCTTAAGTCTTTTGTTTGTATAAAAAAAAACAACACTCACTGTGGATTAATACATTTCTCACCTCTTTTTTATATCGATTACTAATGACTTTTATACCTCCGACTGTTGTTAATAAATAAACGACGATAATTGTTTATAATCTCATGGCAATTGCAGTGTATTAAAAAAACCATCATTTGTGGAAAATAATAAAAACGATTAAAGTACAAAAGCGAAAACAAAATTACACATTTATTATGCGCTCTGTAAAGTTCTCACTGCTGACTATTTTTTTTGCACAAAGTTTTTGGTCTGATTTATTTTGTTGTACTTTGTAGCATTTTGCTGAGCGGCCTTGGTAGGTTTTCTTTTTTGAGGTTTTTTTTTTCAACCCTCTTTACAGAGGAAACTCGGATCGGTATAACGACATTCATTAAAGTGTATCACATTGTGTTGGGTAAAAACAAGAACTCATTTCCACTCCACTCCACTCCACCACAGCAGGTTGTTGTATTCTAATTAAATTCTTTGAGAGTGCGTTTTTTTTTTTGCTTATGATTTCACACGATTTAATTGTCATAGAACTCGCTTGTGGCTAAGTTCATTGTAGTTTAATTTAGATGCCATCGAATTTTGAATGAGATGTTGGAAAATTCTTTAAAGTGTTCAGCTGGTTCTCAGGTAGTTTATGGCAATATGTAATGAACGTAGTGTGTCAGTGGTTTTGATACCATAATTCAAAGTCGACCAATGTATAGAAGATTGTGATACTTTTAGGTTTCACTTAGCAATTTGTAGTTCATGATGACTAATCTTGATCTCAGTTACCTTTTTCGAATGACAAATTTATGTGGGATAATTCTACAAAAATATTTCTTGTAAATTGTAAAGCTATTACAGCACAAATTTTGCTGTGGTATACAACTGTAGAGAGATGGACGATGGGTAAATACCCAAAAGGTATTTACCCGGTAAATTAGCAGCAGCGCCTCGCACTCGACTTCAAGGTGCATCTCAGGTATTCGATTGGAAATCTCTTCCCTTGCTTCCAGGTTTCCTATCGTCGCCTCGATTATACTGCGATGGTAGGAGCTGCTCCCCTCCTCAATCCATTCTCCCATGTCTCATAGCCGAAGTGGCTGCCTTACACTTAAGCTCTATGCCAATGGGTCGGATATCTAGAATAGTCTCCAGAGCCTTAGTGGGCATGGCCCTCATCGCTCCGCCTATGCCAAGACAACATGTTCTCTGAACCTGTTGTATGGTCCTTATGTTGCACTTTTTCTCCATAGCAGTTCACCGAACTACACGATCTCTGAACCTGTTGTATGGTCCTTATGTTGAACTTTTTCTCCATAGCAGTTCACCAAACTACTGCGGCGTAAGTAAGTATTGATCTATTCAAGCTCCTGTAGAGCCAGTGGACTATCCTAGGATTCAGGCCCGATTTCGAGCCTACGGCCCGTCTACATAGTGCCCAACATGTGTGAGCCTTCTCAGTACGCTCCTGAATGTGACACTTCCAATTCAGTTTCCTGTCCAAGATCACACCTTAGTATTTGAACTTGGTCATTTTTCATACGATTTCGATGAAATTTAGCACAGTGAGTTCTGGCAGACCCTTACACATTTCTGTGAAGAGTGGTTCAGATTGGATTATATTTGGATATAGCTGCCCTATAGATCGGCCGCCCGATCTCCCAATATAGGGTATTGAGGCCACATAAGATCCATTTATAACCCGAATTCGATGAAATTTGGCAGAGTGTGTTTTGGTAGACCCCTACCCCTACCCTGTCAAATGTGGTCCAGATGGGACCATATTTGAATATAGCTGCCATATAGACCGATCTCCCGATATAGCGTAATAAGCCTATAAAATGAGAATTTTTTGGGAAAGTGAGTTCAGGCAGATCCTTACCCATTTCTGTGAAGAGTGGTTCAGATCGGAGTATATTTGGATATAGCTGCCCTATAGATCGGCCGTCCGATCTCCCAATATAGGGTATTTAGGGCACAAAAGATCCATTTATAACCCGAATTCGATGAAATTTGGCAGAGTGTGTTCTGGTAGACCCCTACCCCTACCCCTGCCCTGTCAAATGTGGTCCAGATGGGACCATATTTGGATATAGCTGCCATATGGACCGATCTCCCGATATAGCGTAATGAGCATATAAAATGAGAATTTTTCGATGAAATTAGAAACAGTGCATTTTGGTAACCCTCTAAATTTTTGATGAACATCATCCAGATTGGGCCATAAGGGGAATTTGGACCAGATTGAACTATTAGGTACTGAGTACATAAAAGAGGAATTTCTCATTTTATCAACCAGAGCTGCCACCTCGAAAAATTCACCCTTTATGCAAAAGTCAAAGTTTAATTTTGAATTGGTTCATTATAGGGCAAAACAAGTTAAACGCCTTAAGTTCGGCCGGGCCGAACTTTGAATACCCACCACCTCGGGTATACATGTAAACCATCTTTCGTTATAATCCGGTGAAAAATGCATAATTTATGCCCCCATAGCAGCTTTATCGAAATATGGTACGATTTGGTGCAAATTCGACACGGACATTGAGTCGTCTAATAAGCACAAGTCATTGTTCAATTTTGTAGAACAAAATATTTGTCTTTTTCGTAGCCACATCCATATATAGACCGATCTGAACCATAAACGACATGGATGTCGAATAGCCTAACATAAGTCACTGTGTCAAATTTCAGCGAAATCGGATTATAAATGTGCCTTTATGCGGCCAAGACCTTATATCGAGAGATCGGTCTATATGACAGCTATATCCAAATCTGGACCGATTTGGGCCAAGTTGCAGAAAAACGTCGAAGAGGCTTACACAACGTACTGTCCCAAATTTCGGACAATAAATGCGCCTTTTAAGAACCCAACTCCTCAAATCGAGAGCTCGGTCTATATGGCATCTATATACAAATCTGAACCGATCTGGGCCATATTGAAGAAATATGTCGGGTGGCCAAACACAACTCAAATTTTGGCAAAATCGGACAATAAATGCGCCTTTTTGGGCCCAAGACCATAAACCGAGATATCGGTCTATATGGCAGCTATATCCAAATCTGAACCGATCTGAGCCAAAATAAAGTAGGATGTTGACTGGCCTAACACAACTCACTGTCTCAAATTTCAGCAAAATCGGATAATAAATGTGGATTTTATGGGCCAAAGACCCTAAATCGGAGGTCTATATGGCAGCTATATACAAATCTGGACCGATCTGAGCAAAATTAAAGAAGAATGTTGAGGGGCCTAACACAACTTACTGTCAAAAATGTTGGCCAAATTGGACAATAAATGTGGATTTTATGGGCCCAGGACCTTAAATCGAGAGATCGGTCTATATGGCAGCTATATCCAAATCTGAACCGATCTGAGCCAAAATAAAGTAGGATGTTGACTGGCCTAACACAGCTCACTGTCTCAAATTTCAGGGAAAACGGATAATAAATGTGGCTTTTATGGGCCTAAGACCCCAAATCGGAGGATCGGTCTATATTGCAGCTATAACCAAATCTCAGCCGACCTAGGCCAAATTCACGGGGAATGGCGAAAGGCCAAACACAACTCACTGTCGCACATTTCAGCAAAATCGGACAATAAATGTGGCTTTTATGTGCCAAAGACCCCAAATCGGAGGATCGGTCTATATGGCAGCTATATCCAAATCTAGACCGATCTGTGCCAAATTGACGAAGGATGCCGAAGGGCCTAACACAACTCACTGTCCCAAATTTCAGCAAAGTCGGTTAATAAATGTGGCTTTTATGGACCTAAGACCCTAAATCGGCGGATCGGTCTATATGGGAGCTATATCCAAATCTGGACCGATCTGTACCGATATTGCAGAAGTATGTCAAGGAGCTTAACTTAACTCACTGTCCCAAATTTCGGCGAAATCGGACAATAAATGCGTCTTTTATGGCCCCAAAACCTTAAATCGAGAGATCGGTCTATATGGCAGCTATATCCAAATCTGAGCCGATCTGGGCCAAACTCAAGATGGATGTCGAAGGGCCTAATGAAACTCACTGTCTTAAATCGGATAATAAATGTGGCTTTTATGGGCCTAAGACCCTAAATTGGCAGATCGATCTATATGATAGCTATATCCAAATCTGGACCGATCTGAGCTAAATTGACGAAGGATGTCGAAGGGCCCAACACAACTCACTGTTCCCAATTTTGGTAAGATCGATAATAAATGTGGCTTTTTATGGGCCTAAGACCCTAAATCGGCGGATCGGTCTATATGGGGGCTATATCAAGATATAGTCCGTTTTAACCCATCGTCTAATTTAACCAGCTTATGGACAAGACAAGAATCTGTGCAAAGTTTCATTTCAATATCTTAAGTTTTAAAGACTGTAGCGTGTTTTCAACAGACAGACGGACGGACATGGCTAGATCATCTTAGATTTTTATGCTGATCAAGAATTAATTTACTTTATAGGATCGAAAATGGATATTTCGATATGTTACAAATGGAATGACAAATTGAATATATCCCCATCCTTCGGTGGTGGGTATAAAACGGAAAAGGTTTTTTTTTTTTATTAAAAAATTCGAAAAAGCTTTAGAGTCTTTCCAACATACTGGTGCGAACAGGAGAAAAAGTTTTCAGTATTTTCAGTGCAAACTTCTAAACGAAGTATCAGGCCTTCGACTAGCTTATATTGATTTACAATTTCAATCGAACCAAAATAGCAACATAAGAGAAGCTTACGCGCAGTTCTGTAATAGAAGGTTCGAAAGAATTCGTTTAAGGTTCTTGATAGTTCTTTCCAATATTCGAATCATTCCACCGAATATTCTTTTAATGTTATTTTTCTTTTATACCACGGAAATCAATGAACTAATGCCACGTGTAGTAAATATCTTGCAAATGCAAATTTTGCCCATGAACATTCCACTAAGAAGCAGGGGCAAACTTCTCACATATCAATGAGTGCAGTTCGATTCAAGTTTTAAGCTCAATTTATCATTGAGGCCTCCTTTTTATAGCCGAGTCTGAACGGCGTGCCACAGTGCGACACCTCTTTCGAGAGAAGTTTTACATGGCATTGTACCTCACAAATGTTGCCAGCATTAGGAGGGGGAAAACCACCGTTGAAAATTTTTTCTGATGGTCTCGCCAGGATTCGAACCCAGGCGTTCAGCGTCATAGGCGCACATGCAAACCTCTGCGCTACGGTGGCCTCCAAGTAGTAAATATCTTAAGATGTTTTTTTTGTTAATGTTGTTATTTATAAAGGTTTCAAAAAATCCAATTAATATGTCGGAAAATGTCGTTCTACCATTTAAATCTTTGTATGCCTTATAAATCAAAAGACTTAAGACACAAACTTGCAAATTGGCATTATTTATTAACATTTTCTCTAAATCTGTAAAAAGAGACTTTCATTTGCCAAAACTGTTGTTCCTCAATCATTTGAAAAAAAAAAAAAAACAAAATCACACCGGAAAGTGTTTCCCTCACTTTTCTTGCGTTTATAAAATTGTGTTTGCCAACATTAAAAGAGAATATCATTATTTCCTCTTATATTTTGTAACACTTGACTAGAGTAGAAGAGTCACAACAAAAGCTCTTATCTGCATTTAGGCCCCACTGGCAAGATAATCTTCAATGTTGCTGGTTTGTGCTCAGATAAACAAAACAATGCTCTGACTTTGGCTATTGGCATTACTCTGGGCAATCGCTTTATCTATCACATCTACACACTCACACATTGAAAAGCTGCCAGTGGCAGTATGCTTGACTGGCAGTGGATTGAATGTTGAGTGTTTGGCTGCTTTCAAGGGGTACGATGAGAGTTTTATGCTTTTGGGGGTATAAAATGCAAACTTGATCTTAGAATCATTACAGTATTCCGGGCAAATTCAAAGTGTTCGTAACAGTGCCAAGGAAATACCAAAAGTAAATCGCGCGTTGCCTTATTTAAATGGACTGTCTTTAACTAACAAAATACACTTGTGCAAGAATTGAAAATATTAAAAAAAATATACATTAATATTTATTTTGTGTTTGTGTTTCAGCAATCGAATCGGAAAAATTCAATAACTCATTAATCCAACGAAACCAACGATATTTAAAAGAAATATGTTTCCCCTAAGCAAATTTGTTATCCTTTGTGTGGCATTAAGTGCAACGGTTGTCAATGCACGACCAGGTTATGCGGTTGATTATTATGTGAGTGTTTCTTAATTTTTAAAATGAAGAACTTTGATAACGTAGAGAACATTTGACATGTAAATATAATGATGTGGTTAATGCTGATATGTGGATTATCTCATGGGATTTATTTAAAAACTATGCTAGAAAATATGTTTTGTATTTTGGATCATATCTCAGTGCAAAGAAATTTTAATGGACACAAACGTTGCTGAAATATCAAGAAAAACGGCGATGCGGCAAAAATATAATTGCCGTTTTTTTTGATTTTAGAAATAGGGTTGCCCAAAAAGTAATTGCGGATTTTTCATATAGTCGGCGTTGAAAAATTTTTTCACAGCTTGTGACTCTGTAAATGCATTCTTTCTTCTGTCAGTTATCAGCTGTTACTTTTAGCTTGCTTTAGAAAAAAAGTGTAAAAAAAGTATATTTGATTAAAGTTCATTCTAAGATTTATTAAAAATCATTTACTTTCTTTTAAAAAATCCGCAATTACTTTTTGGGCAACCCAATATTATCCTGAAAATTTTACTATGAATAGGCAAATATTTTTATACAACAAATACACACGTTGCGGCATTTATTTGATCACATGTGGCGTGAAAATGTCAAGAAAAACCATTTACGGTGGGAAATGGGTTTTCTTGACATTTTCACCAAACTCTTCACATAATATTTAATTTTTTAGTAACTATAGGGTAAACGGACCTTTCTCACCTATTTATAGCCTCCAACATAGGATGGGGGTATCCTAATTTCATCGTTCTGTTTGTATCACCTGGAAATATGCGTCTAAGGCCTTATCTACTCATATCCGTCCGTCTGTCAGTCCGTCCGTCCATCTGTCTGTCGAAAGCACGCTAACTTTCGAAGCAGTAAAGCTAGACGAAATTGAAATTTTGCACAAATACTTTTTATTGATGCAGGTCCGTTGGGATTGCATATGGGCCAAATCGGTCCATGTTTTGATATAGCTGCCATATAAACCGATCTTGGGTCTTGACTTCTTGAGCCTCTTGAAGGCGCAGTTCTTATCTGATTGGAATGAAATTTTGCCCATGGTATTTTGGTATTACTTCAAACAACTGTTTCAAGTATGGTTCAAATCGGTCAATAACCTGATATAGCTACCATATATACCGATCTTGAATCTTGACTTGTTGATCCACTATTCTATTCTTATCCGATTGAAATTAAATTTTGCACGACGTGTTTCGCTATGACTTACAACAACTGTGCTAAGTTAGGTTTAAATCGGTCAATAACCTGATATAGCTACCATATAAACCGATCTTGAATCTTGACTTCTTAAACCACTAGAGGGAGCAATTCTTATCCGATTTCAATGAAATGTTCCACGAAGTATTTTGTTATGATATCCAACTACTGTAACAAGTATGGTTTAAGTCGGTCCATAACCTGATATAGCTGCCATATAAACCGACTGGGGACTTGACTTCTTGAGCTTCTAGAGGACGCAATTCCTTTCCGATTTGGCTAAAATTTTGCATGTCGCATTTTATTATGACTTTCAACAACTGTGCCAAATAGGGTTTGAAATTTTTTACGACGGATCCTCTCACGACCATCAACATGTGCTTTTAATATGGTCTGAATCAGTCTATAGCCTGATACAGCTCCCATATAAATCGATCTCTCTATTTTACTTCTTGAGCCCCCAAATGGCGCAATTCTTATTAGAATTGGCTGACATTTTACAAAGGTCTCCAACATATAATGTAGTTGTGGTCCGTACCGGCCCATATCTTGATATCGCTCAAATCTTTTCTTTTCTCCTTTTTTTTGCCTAAGAAGAGATGCCGGGAAAGAACCCGACAAATGCGATCCATTGTGGAGGGTATATAAGATTCGGCCCGGCCAAACTTAGCACGCTTTTACTTGTTTTAATTTTCTTTTTCTCTATGAGGGGAAGGGGAATCAAAAAATCTTAAAATAAGTTTTTTACAAATCAACTTTTTTGAGTTATGCCAATCTCCAAGCGACATATATTAACCACATTTTTTCAAGATCCATTGAAAAGTGCAACATTTATGATCCCTTAGCAGCTATATCGAAATCTCGTCCGATAGATGAATCAAGACTGTAAATTGAGCGTTCGGGCTATATGGCAGCTATTCCTCATATGGTTATGCGCCATATTCATAATGAATATGCAAATTGGAAATTGCAAATTTTGCCCATGAACATTCCACTAAGGAACATGGGCAAATATCTCACATATCAATGAGTGCAGTCCGATTCAAGTTCAAGCTCAATGATAAGGGGCCTCCTTTTTATAGCCGAGTCCGAACGGCGTGCCGCTGTGCGACACCTCTTTGGAGAGAAGTTTTACATGGCATAGTACCTCACAAATGTTGCCAGCATTAGGAGGGGAAAACCACTACTGAAAATTTTTTTCTGATGGTCTCGCCAGGATTCAAACTCAGGCTTTCAGCGTCGTAGGTGGACATGCTAACCTCTGTGCTACGGTGGCCTCCTAATGAATAATGCATAATAAATATGCAGCCGTGTAATACAACTATAAATACTCTACTTATGGGTGAAAGGATCTTCAATCGAGCGATCGGTCTATGTGGGAAGATTTGAACCAATGAATCTCATACAGCTCACTGCTCTTAATTTCAGCGAAATCGTGTAATAAATGTGCCTTTTATTGGCCCAAGATCCTAAATCGGGAGATCGGTGTATATGACAAGCTATCGGTAAATATGGCCGATATATACAAATATTATCCGACATAGACCATACTCGATACAGATGTTACGCATCCCACTGTTCTAAATATCAAATCTGAAAATTAATGCGCCTTTTACAAGAACCAAGATCGGGATGGATATGTCGCTATATCCTAATATAGTCTGATCTAGTTCTTAGGAGGCACGGATTACGAGGTGTTAACACAACTCGCTGTGCCAAATTTCAATGAAATCGGGTAATTATGGTCCCCATACCTTAAATCGGGCGATCAATCCATAAAGCGCTTTATCCAGTTAAAAAATAAACAAAAACCAGTAAAGAAAGGCAAAAGTCGGGCGGTGCCGACTTTATAATACCCACACCTACCCTATAAACACAAAAGGGGGGCTACATCTAATTGTGAACCAATTTTGATGGACCTCGGCGGACGTATCGGCGGATTATGAAAATTCCTCTATCAAATTTCTAGCAAAGCAAATATGTTCAAAATGTAATAACTATGGTTGACAAGTGACAAATCTGACGAACAAATACATGGGTGCTATATACAAATCTGAACCGATTTCGAGCAAACTTTATGGATATTGTGGAATTCGTCGATAAAAGCGTTGTACAAAATTGTGGGAAGATATATATATGAGAGCTGTATCTAAATTCATGAAAATCCAAGAAATTCACCAGTAATGTCGAGAGTCATAAGAAAATCCTTCCTGCCAAATTTCGAGAAAATCGGTTAACAAATGATCATTTTATAGCATTATTACTGCTAATCGGACGAACATATATATGGGAGCTATATCCAAATCTGAACCGATTTCTATGCAATTCACCAGTAATATTGAGAATCATAAGAAAATCCTTTCTGCCAAATTTCGAGAGAATCGGTTAACAAATGACCATTTTATTGCTGTATTACTCCAAATCGGACGAACATATATATGGAAGCTATATCCAAATCTAATCCGATTTCTATGAAATTTACCAATTTAATTGAGAGCCATAAGAAAATCCTTCCTGTCAAATTTCAAGAGAATCGGTTAACAAATGACCATTTTATTGCTGTATTACTGCAAATCGGACGAACATATATATGGGGGCTATATCGAAATCTGAACCGATTTCTATGAAACTCACCAGTAAAATTGAGAATCATAAGGAAATCCTTCCCGCCAAATTTCAAGAGAATCGGTTAACAAATGACCATTCTATTGCTGTATAAATCCAAATCGGACGAACATATATATGGAAGCTATATTGAACTCTGAACCGATTTTTATGAAATTCACCAGTAATATTGAAAGTCATCACAAAATCCTTTCTATCAAATTTCAAGAGAATCGGTTAACAAATGACCATTTTATTGCTGTTTTGCTGGAAATCGGACGTACATATATATGGGAGCTATATCCAAATCTGAACTGATTTCTATGAAATTCACCAGTATTATTGGGAGTCATAAGAAAATCCTTTCTGCCAAATTTCAAGAGAATCGGTCAACAAATGATCATTTTATTGCATTATTACTGCAAATCGGACGAACATATATATGGCAGCTATACCCAAATCTGAACCGATTTCTATGAAATCTACCAGCATAATTAAGAGCCATAAGAAAATCCTTCCTGCCAAATTTCAAGAGAATCGGTCAGCAAGTGACCATTTTATTGCTGTATTACTGGAAATCGGACGAACATATATATGGGAGCTATATCCAAATCTGAACCGATTTCTATGAAATTCATCAGTAATATTAAGAATCATAAGAAAATCCTTCCTACTAAATTTCAAGAGAATCGGTTAACAAATGACCATTTTATTGCTGTATTACTCCACATCGGACGAACACATATACGGGAACTATATCCAAATCTGAACCGATTTCTATCAAATTCACCAGTAATATTAAGAATCATAAGAAAATCCTTTCTGCAAAATTTCGAGAGAATCGGTCAACAAATGACCATTTTATTGCTGTATTACTGCAAATCGGACGAACATATATATGGAAGCTATATCCAAATTTGATCCGATTTTTTCCAATAAGCTTCGTCTCTAGGCTGAAAAACATGCCCATACCAAATTTGAAGACGATCGGATGAAAATTGCGACCTGTAGTTTGTACACAAATTAACATGGACAGACAGACTGACAGACAGACAGAAAGGCAGACATAGCTAAATCGTATCAGAAAGTGATTCTTAGTCGATCGGTATACTTATCGATGGGTCTGTCTCGCTTCCTTTTGGGTGTTACAAACAAATGCTCTAAGTTATAATACCCTGTACCACAGTAGTGGTGTAGGGTATATCAAGGACAGGCTAAAGTCGGGCAAAGCCACATAGAGTATGCAGACAAGTCGTCGAAATTAAAATTTCCTCACATTTGAAATGAAGAATTTTGACCATTTGATTTGAAACTGCAAGTTGTATTACGACCGTGGACAACTGTGCAGAATATAGTCCAAACCGGACCATATTTCGATACAGCTTTTATACAGACCAATATTCCTTCAGAACCTCTTAAACCAAAAAATTTCGCATTTGATTTGAAAATGTCGCTAGAATTTCGAAAACAAAACCCCAGCAGTATCAAACCTCCGGACATATATTAGGTTGCTTAATCGTCCCTTATCTTTTAGTAACTTCATTTTTAAATTTATTTTGCTCATTAACTCCTTACTCATTTGAAATTCTTCATTGCTTGTCATTACAGGATCATCCGAAATATGCCTTCAATTATGGGGTAGCTGATCACACCACTGGCGATGTCAAGTCGCAACATGAAACTCGTGATGGTGATGTTGTTAAAGGTAAATATCAACTTATTCAGCGGGGACTTATGTAGTAATCCACTACCAATATCTTATCTTTAAAGGTCAATATTCTTTGGTAGAGCCCGATGGCTCTATACGTACTGTCGATTATACAGCCGACTCCATTAATGGCTTCAATGCAGTGGTAACGAAATCAGGACCTACGGTACATGCTCAAGCGGTGGTGGCCAAGCCGGTGCCCGTGCCAGTCGCAGTGGCCCCTAAGCCAGTGGTGGCCTACCAACCTGTCTACAAACATGTGGCTCCAGCACAAGTGCTGGTGGCATCACCAACGCCTTATGGTAAGTAATGCGAATAAAAAAAGGGAAATATATTGGAAACGGAAGTAGAGAAAAGTATTAAAACCCTGCAACGATTCCCTGATTGCACTTGCCAGCACCTGTATAAATAGAGAAACAATTATTTTGTTGCTTCCCAATATTTTCTAATAGAATAGTAGTTGGCTATTGCGATGTCACTTTGCCTTCCCCCTCACAAGTACCACCAAAAAAAACAGACAACAACTACAATGCAAGTATCTCCCAACAACTAGACGACACCTTAGCCATTTTTTGCCACAATGTATGTTAATTCGTCGTAATTTTCGAATGACAAACAATTTACATTGTTTTCTGCATTGTTTTCTGTCTTTTTTTTCCATATCCGAAAAACGTTTTTCCCACACGACCCCAAATAAAAACAAAAATCAACCAACACTCTCTCACACAAATCTCATCAAACATATCCACAGACGCAGGCATTGACACATATCGCATGTTGAAACTTTATCGACGTCATGCCAACTACTTCAACGGCCAGAGTCTGAAATTACGCCCCGAGGAGGAAAAAGCCGAAGAATACGAAGACTATGCAGGAGACTATGAGGATTATTGAAACATTTTTTCCGATACGAAAACGATACGAAACCAAAAACAAACGACAATGTATAGAGTGTGCGATGTTGTTATCAGAGTCATTTGTAAACAAATAAACCAAATTGTTATACTTTAGATTATATTGAATAATTATTGATTAATTATTTGCGATAGACACTGAAAAAAGTTGGCCCAATATTTTAGATCTTACCTTATTCGTAGGATTTTAGCAATGAAAGCGAGGCATATTAAATTTCTTATTTACCAACGGACATGACCATCAATTTAAAATTTTGATTGCTGATTGATTCTTATTTTACTTAATAGATGACTATCCAATTATTATTTTTTGAATTTTTATACCCACCACCGAAGGACAGGGGTATACTCATTTTGTCATTCTGTTTGCAACACATCCATTTCCGACCCTATAAAGTATATATATTGGGTTGCCCAAAAAGTTATTGCGGATTTTTTGAAAGTAAATGCATTTTTAATAAAACTTAGAATGAACTTTAATCAAATATACTTTTTTTACACTTTTTTCCAAAGCAAGCTAAAAGTAACAGCTGATAACTGACAGAAGAAAGAATGCAATTACAGTGTCACAAGTTGTGAAAAAATTTGTCAACGCGGACTATATGAAAAATCCGCAATTACTTTTTGGGCAACCCAATATTTTTGATCAGCGTAAAAATTTAAGACGATTTAGATATGTCCGTAAGTTTGTCCGTCCGTCCGTCCGTCTGTCCGTCCGTCTGTCCGTCCGTCCGTCAGTCAGTCAGTCCGTCCGTCCGTCTGTCCGTCCGTCTGTCCGTCCGTCTGTCCGTCAGTCTGTCCGTCCGTCTGTCCGTCCGGCTGTCCGTCCGTCTGTCCGTCTGGCTGTCCGTCTGGCTGTCCGTCTGGCTGTCCGTCCGTCTGTCCGTCCGTCTGTCCGTCCGTCTGTCTGTCCGTCTGTCCGTCCGTCTGTCCGTCCGTCCGTCTGTCCATCTGTCTATGACGATCTAGACATGTCCGTCCGTCAGTCTGTTGAAATCACGCTACAGTCTTTAAAAATAGAGATATTGAGTTAAAACTTTGCACAGATTCTTTTTTTGTACATAAGCAGGTTAAGTTCGAAGATGGGCTAAATAGGACTATATCTTGGTATAGCCCCCATATAGACCGATCCGCCGATTTTGGGTCTTAGGCCCATAAAAACCACATTTATTGTCCAATTTTGATGAAATTTGGGACAGTGAGTTGTGTTAGGCCCTTCGACATCCTTCGTCAATTTGGCTCAGATCGGTTCAGATTTGCATATAGCTGTCATATAGACCGATCCTCAGATTTAGGGTCATAGGCCCATAAAAGCTACATTTATTGTCCGATTTTGATGAAATTTGGGACAATGAGTTGTGTTAGGCCCTTCGACATCCTTTGTCAATTTGGCTCAGATCGGTCCAGATTTGGATATAGCTGCCATATAGACCGATCCTCCGATTTAGGGTCTTAGGCCCATAAAAGACACATTTATTATTCAATTTTGCTGAAATTTGGGACAGTGAGTTGTTTTAGAACCTTCGACATCCTCCGTCAATATGGCTTAGATCGGTTCAGATTTGGATGTAGCTGCCATATAGACCGATCCTCCGATTTAGGGTCTTAGGCCTATAAAAGCCACATTTATTATCCAATTTTGCTGAAACTTGAGACAGTGAGTTGTCTTAGACCCTTCGATATCCTCTGTCGATATGGCTTAGATCAGTCCAGATTTGGATATAGCTGCCATATAGACCGATCCTCCGAGTTAGGGTCTTAGGCCTACAAAAGCTGCATTTATTATGCGATTTTGCTGAAATTTGGGACCCTTCGACATCCTCTGTCAATATGGCTTAGATCGGTCCAGATTTGGATATAGCTGCCATATAGACCGATCCTCCGATTTAGGGTCTAAGGCCTATAAAAGCCACATTTATTATCCAATTTCGCTGAAACTTGAGACAGTGAGTTGTCTTAGACCCTTCGATATCCTCTGTCAATATGGCTTAGATCAGTCCAGATTTGGATATAGCTGCCATATAGACCGATCCTCCGATTTGGGGTCTTAGGCCTATAAAACACGCATTTTTTATCCAATTTTGCTGAAATTTGGGACCCTTCGACATCCTCTGTCAATATGGCTTAGATCGGTCCAGATTTGGATATAGCTGCCATATAGACCGATCTTCCGATTTGGGGTCTAGGCCCATAAAACACGCATTTATCGTCCGATGTCGTCGAAATATGGGGCAGTGAGTTAAGTTAAGCCCCTTGACATACTTCTGCATTATCGCACAGATCGGTCCAGAGTTGGATATAGCTGCCATATAGACCGATCTCTCGGTTTTAGGTTTTGGTGCCTAAAAAGAGCGATGTTGCCGAACGCCTTTTTACTTGTTACTTGCTATTTTCGGCAACTTGAATATTATCAAAGATTTTATTGCTATAAGAACATAATTTTTTTTTTTTTTTTGTTAAAAATATATTTTGCAATATTTTATGGGGGGTGTTCGTGTCTTAAGTCTTTTTGATGAGCTGTACTACAAAATACAAACAAATGAATTTAAAAAAAAACTTGTTTCACTTTAAAACTTCTTATTTTATTGCAGTTTCCCCTGTTTTAGTAGAAACTAGGTTAATTAAATTCTATCCAACAAAAAATTCCCACCACCACCTAAAAGCAACCAAACCTAACAATGGTTGGATAAAAACTCCAGCTGAAAGTAAACAATGATTTTTTTAATGCCTTCTTCAGTGCATTACGTGCCTTATTTTAACACTTGTAGCAAACAAAAATGAATTTATGCAAATCAATGGAAATACAATTTTCTCACTTGCCGCAGCAAAGAAAAGCCAAGCAAAGAGAAAATCCAGCAAAACACGAAAAATGGCACTGAAGGTGCTGATGATACACTTTGAGGCATAGCCGTTGTGACATAATTAGCGTGTGATTTTTCTATCGAGATTTGTGCAACCGAAATGTAATGCAACATTTACTATGCGGCAGTGATTAGTCATACAGTTGCAATAGTGCCAAAGAATATGCGCAGCTGAACAAAATCTTGATGTAGTTGTAATCGAGGTTGACGAATTCATTACAGACGCTACAATCTGGCGAGGTCTTTGTTTTCAGTAGATGTGTTGGGTGTTAGACTACTTTACTTTAGATTTAATTATAGCGTAAATGGGGGCCTTTGTTACTCAATGTGCGACTTCATGCACCAATCAGTCTACGAGTATGAATTATTGGCTATGGCGCAGAGATCTATATGGGGTATGCTTTTAAGCAGCAATTCTATGTAGCAGTTAAGTCATTTTCAATATGCCATCATAGAGTAGGAGGATATTTATTTTCCATAGAAAGAACAATAGACTCATTTATTGTGGAGTAATATTTTAACTAAGTTGTTTGTTTTGCTTTAGCAAAGGCTAATGCATTTTCTGGAAAAATTTTTGAAATTTTCTCACGTTGGCTTAACGTTGTTTTAAACAATTCTATGAGCCTTCTCACTAAAAAATAAATTAATCGCAAATTGTATCTTTTTGCAGCTCACAAGCAATATGTTGCCCCTGCCCCCATCCACTATGACTACGATGATGGCTACTACAATGATGGTCAATACGAATATGTACCCCAGTATGGTGGCTATGGAGTAGGACACCACCACCAACATCACCATTACGCCGGTCACTATTAAAAGTGAGGAACTCT
The DNA here is from genome assembly GCF_963082655.1 of Stomoxys calcitrans. Classification (NCBI taxonomy): domain Eukaryota; kingdom Metazoa; phylum Arthropoda; class Insecta; order Diptera; family Muscidae; genus Stomoxys; species Stomoxys calcitrans. The sequence goes on along the minus strand of NC_081552.1, from coordinate 263,019,656 downwards.
TGTCCCACCACAAGGAAGTATTTGAAAATTCTAAAGTGATTAGTACAAGTGTCGTATTCTAGCAAAGAAATGGGCTCCAATGACAATTGCGTGCTTTTGCCTTAATTTATAAAATGTGTGTTAAGTTGTAGTTTTTTTTTTTTCTTTTTAATTTTGTTGGAAAATCGATTTTTAATTGTAAGTTCTTATGTTATTATTTTTTTTTATATGATTAAAACAATTATAGTTTTTAAGTTTATGTGCAAGCCAAGGAAACCAAATTGATAATAAAGCGATATTGTTGATACAAAACACAGAGTTAAAAATATATATTCTAATTAATTATTAATTGAGGGGTAAGTTGGTTGAAATGTTATCTGAATGTTCTATTACGCAAGTTTGAGGTCATTCAAAACATTTGATGTCATGTCAGACACTCGAAGTTTCTTTCAAACCTAACTGCAACACATTATTTCATTAAATTTTATCTTAAGCTCTTTAGACCTAAGTTCCGTACATAAAAATTCCTTTTTTTTCATTTGTCCCAACGCTACTAACGCTAATATCACAGATCTTTATATTGCAACGCGGTAACTTTTACTTATATTGTTTTGTCCTCTTTCAAGTTCATCGCCCTATCTTTTTTTTTCGTATTCTTAAGCTTTCTAAAATGTTTCTCTTTCTCGTTTTGTTTTCATACGCTACACCACTACCGTGGTGTAGCCGTGGTACAAGGTATCATAACTTAGTGCATTTGTTTGTAACACCCAAAAGGAAGAGAGATAGACCCATTGATAAGTATACCGATCGACTCAGAATCACTTTCTGATTCGATTTAGCTATGTCCGTCTGTCTGTCTTGGAGGCCACCGTAGCGCAGAGGTTAGCATGTCCGCCTATGACGTCGAACGAATCCTGGCGAGACCATCAGAAAAAAATTTCAGCGATGGTTTTCCCCTCCTAATGCAGGCAACATTTGTGAGGTGCTATGCCATGTAAGACTTCTCTCCAAAGAGGTGTCGCACTGCGGCACGCCGTTCGGACTCGGCCATAAAAAGGAGGCCCTTTATCAGTGAGCTTAAAACTTGACTCGGACTGCACTCATTAATATGTGAGAAGTTTACCCCTGTTCCTTAGTTGCATGTTCATGGGTAAAATTTGCAAATTGTCTGTCTGTCCGTCTGTCTGTCTGTCCATGTTAATTTGTGTACAAACTACAGTTCGCAATTTTCATCCGGTCATCTTTAAATTTGGTAAAGGCGTGTTTTTCGGACTAGTGACGAAGCCTATTGAAATTGGAAAAAATCGGATCAGATTCGGATATAGCTTCCATATATATGTTCGTCCGATTTGCAGTAATAATGCAATAACAAGTAAATGCGTGCTAAGTTCGGCTGGGCCGAATCTTATATAACCTCCACCATGGATCGCATTTGTCGAGCTCTTGCCACGGTATCTCTTTATAGGCAAACAAAGGAAAAGAAGGAAAATAATTGCTATGTTATTGGAACAATATCAAATAATGGTTCATTTCGGACCATAATTGAACTGAATATTGGAGACCATAGTAGAAGTCATTGTGTAAAATTTCCGAATCTAGTAAGAATTACACACTTTAGGAGCTGAAGAAGTAAAATAGTGAGTTTATAGACGAGCTGCATTAGGCTATAAACCGACTCATGCCATTTTCGACACGTATGTTAAGGTTCATGAGAGAAGCCGTTGTACAAAATTTCAGCTAAATTGGATAATAATTGCGCCCTCTAGAGGCTCAAGAAGTCAAGACCCAAGATCGGTTTATATGACAGCTATATCAGGTTATAGACCGATTTCAACCATACTTGGCAGAGTTGTTGGATATCATGACAAAACATGTCGTGCAAAACTTCAATCCAATCGGATAAGAATTGCGCACTCTAGAGGCTCAAGAAATCAAGACCCAAGATCGGTTTATATGGCAGTTATATCAAAACATGGACCGATATTGCCCATTTACAATACCAACCGACCTACACCAATAAGAAGTGTTTGTGTAAAATTTCAAGCGGCTAGCTTTACCCTTTCGGAAATTAGCGTGCTTTCGATAGACAGACGGACGGACGGACGGACATGGCTAGATCGACATAAAATGTCGTAACGATCAAGAATATATATATTTTATGGGGTCTCAGACGAATATTTCGAGTAGTTACAAACAGAATGACGATATTAGTATACCCCCCATCCTATGGTGGAGGGTACAAAAATAAACCGATCTGAACCATATACGACATGGATGTCGAAAAGTCTAACATAAGTCACAGTGGCAAATTTCAGGGAAATCGGATTATGAATGCGTATTTTATGGAGCCAAGACTTTAAATCGAGATATCGGTCTATATCACAGCTATGTCCAATTCTGGACCGATTTGGGCCAAGTTGCATAAAAATGTCGAAGAGCCTAACTTAAAGCACTGTCCCAAATTTCGGCGAAATCGGACAATATATGCCTCTTTTATGGGCCCAAAACCTTAAATCGAGAGATCGGTCTGTATGGCAGCTATATTCAAGTCCGGACCGATCTGGGCAAAATTGAAGAGGGACGTCAAAGAGTCCAACTGCACTCACTATCCCAAATTTCAGCAACATCGGACAATAAATGCGTCTTTTATGGCCCCAAAACCTAAAACCTATATATCGGTCTATATGGCAGCTGTATCCAAATCTGGACCGATCTGTGCGATATTGCAAAAGTATATCTAGGGGCTTAATTTAACTCACTGTCCCGAATTTCGCCGACATCGGACAATAAATGAGCATTTTATGGACGCGAAACCTTAAATCAGGAAATCGGTCTATATGGCAGCTATATCCAAATCTGAACCGATCTGGGCCAAATTGAAGACAGATGTCGAAGGGCCTAAGACAACTCACTGTCCCAAACTTCAGCAAAATCGGATAATAAATGTGGCTTTTATGGGCTTAAGACCTTAAATCGGAGGATCGGTCTATATGGCAGCTATATCCAAATCTGGATCGATCTGGGCCAAACTGAACTGGGATATCGACTGACCTAACACAACTCACTGTCCCAAATTTCAGCAACATCGGACAATAAATGCGCCTATTATGGGCTTAAGAGCCTAAATCGGCGGATAAGTCTAAATGGGGGATATATCAAGATATAGTCCGATATAGCCCATCTTCGAACTTACCCTGCTTATGGACAAAAAAAGAATCAGTGCAATGTTTCAGATCAATATCTCTATTTTTAGCGGGATTTCAACAGACAGACGGACGGACCTGGCTAGATCGTCTTAGATTTTTACGCTGATCAAGAATATATATACTCTAGAGGGTCGCAAATGGATTTTTCGATGTGTTGCAAACGGAATGACAAAATGAATATACCCCATATTTTGGTGGTGAGTATAAAAGAATAGATAGTTTTCCCCAGCTATCGTATAGAGGCGTCAACAAATGCACCCAAAACTTATTTCTGATGACAGTATAGAATGTATAGCGGCTCGCACGATTGTGGTCTGCGTAGCAATAAATGGCTAGAAAACAACAAGGCAGTAGATGCCGATGGATTGGCAATTTAACTAAATCAGATTGGAGGCTGCATGTTCATGTGTAAGAATTCAGCTCGTCTACGCAATCTGGCTTGAAGAAGGCATTTGCAATGATTAGAACCACAGCGTCCTATATACCTTACATACTCAAGTGGACTTCAGTCTAAGTCAATAATTGTATGTACCTCGGCAAGAAGCATTAAATTGCGTAATTGAGTCTTTATATAAAAATTACCACATATAACAAGTAAGAGCGCGGCCGGGCCGAATCATTTGTCCAGTTCTATGCGCGGTATCTCTTTTTAGGCAAACAAAGAATATTGACTTGTTATGCTATTGGAGCTATATCAAGTTATAGTCCGATTCGGATCATAAATGAATGCTGAACATTGTAGAAGTCATTGTGTAATATTTCAGTTCATTCGGATAAGAATTGCTCCTTGTAGGGGCTCAAGAAGCAAAATCGGGAGATAGGTTTATATGGGAGCTGTATCAAGCTATTGATCGATTCAGACCATATTATATTCACGTATGTTGAAGGTCATGAGAGAAGCCGTTGTACAACATTTCAGCCAAATCGGATGAGAATTGCGCCCTCTAGAGGCTCAAAAAGTCAAGACCCAAGATCGGTTTATATGGCAGCTATATCAAAACATGGACCGATTTGGCCCATTTACAATCCCAACCGACCTACACCAATAAAAAAGTATTTGTGCAAAATTTCAAGCGGCTAGCTTTACTCCTTCAAAAGTTAGCGTGCTTTCGACAGACAGACGGACGGACGGACATTGCTAGATCGACATAAAATGTCATGTCGATCAAGAATATGTATACATTATGGGGTCTCAGACGCATATTTCGAGGTGTTACAAAACAGAATGACGAAATTCGTATAACCCCATCCTATGGTGGAGGGTATAAAAACCAATAGTTTTCCAACCAAATTAATTAATAAACTTTTCGACGAAATAAAACGCAATCTAAACAGCACTTATGGCAACCCAACAATGAATGAAGAAACCAAACGATTTTGAAGCTTCAAATACATCCCTGGATTAACAGATAACAAAAGCTTAAGAACTTTAATGAACAACAACAAACAACAAAATATTCTCCAACTTCAGAACTCCAATCGACAACAACAACAAATCAATGTTGTTTGCGAAATAAAGGGTGATTTTTTTGAGGTTAGGATTTTCATGCATTAGTATTTGACAGATCACGTGGGATTTCAGACATGGTGTCAAAGAGAAAGATGCTCAGTATGCTTTGACATTTCATCATGAATAGACTTACTAACGAGCAACGCTTGCAAATCATTGAATTTTATTACCAAAATCAGTGTTCGGTTCGAAATGTGTTCAAATTTTGACAAATTTTGTTCAGCGATGAGGCTCATTTCTGGTTGAATGGCTACGTAAATAAGCAAAATTGCCGCATTTGGAGTGAAGAGCAACCAGAAGCCGTTCAAGAACTGCCCATGCATCCCGAAAAATGCACTGTTTGGTGTGGTTTGTACGCTGGTGGAATCATTGGACCGTATTTTTTCAAAGATGCTGTTGGACGCAACGTTACGGTGAATGAACACATTTCGAACCGAACACTGATTTTGGTAATAAAATTCAATGATTTGCAAGCGTTGCTCGTTAGTAAGTCTATTCATGATGAAATGTCAAAGCATACTGAGCATCTTTCTCTTTGACACCATGTCTGAAATCCCACGTGATCTGTCAAATACTAATGCATGAAAATCCTAACCTCAAAAAAATCACCCTTTAGAATGAAAGGGAACTGACGAACAAAGCTGTGACTTAGCATATGCAGGAACAACAAAACGAACGCTGCAAACAAGAATGGGAGAACACAGAGTTGACATTGAAAAAGGAACACAGAAAATAGCTTTGGCGCAACATATTTTGAGTGGACATAGGGCAGACTAAGAAAATGTGAAAATATTAGATAAAGACCCGTAAGGAAGGGCAAAAGTCGGGCGGTGCCGACTGTATAATATCCTAAACCTACCCTATAGGTACAATGTGGGAGTTATATCCTATTTGGAACCAATTTTGATGGACTTCGGCGAGCAAATATGTTCAAACTGTAATAACTACGGTTGACAAATGATAACATTATAGCAAAATGGCCAAAATCTTACGAACATATTTAGTGTGTGTTAGACCCTTCGACATCCTTCTTCAATTTGGCCCACATCGGTCCATATTTGGATATAGCGGCTATATAGACCGATCTGTCGATTTAAGGTCTTGCGCCCATAAAGGTTTTTAGATCTTTCGACATCCTTCTGCAATTCGGCCAGATCGGCTCAGATCTGGATATAGCTGCCATATAGACCGATCCTCCCATTTAGGGTCTTAGGCCCATAAAAGCCACATTTATTATCCTATTTTACTGAAAATTGGGAGAGCTAGTTGTGTTAGGTCTTTCGATAACTTTCTTCAATTTGGCTCAGATCGGTTCAGATTTGGATATAGCTGCCATATAGACCGATCTCTCGGTTTTAGGTTTTGCGCCCATAAATGGCGCACTTATTGTCGGATGTCGCTAAAATTTGAGACAGTGAATTGTGTTTGGTTCTTCGAAGTCCTTCTTTAATTTGGCTTAGATCGGTCCAGATTTGATTATAGCTGCCATATAGACCCATCTCTCGATTTAAGGTTTTGGGTGCTTAAAAGGCGCACTTATTGTCCGATTTTGCCGAAATTTGGGACAGTGAGTTGTATTAGGCTCTTCGACGTCCTTCTTTAATTTAGCCCAGATCGGTCCAGAGTTGGATATAGCTGCCATGTAGACCGATATCTCGATTTAAAGTCTTGGTCCCATAAAAGGCGCATTTATAATCCGATTGCACTGAAATTTGACACAGTGACTTTTGTTAGGCTTTTCGATATGGTTCAGAACGGTTTATTTTTAGATATAGCTGTTGAAAGAACTAATATTTTGTAATACACAGTTGAACAATGGCTTGTACTTATCAGTATTTGGGCCAAATCGGAACATATTTCGATATAATTGCTATGGGACATAAGGTATGCAATTTTCACCGGATTTTGTTGAAAGGTCGTTTACATATATACCCGAGGTGTTGGGTATTTTTACTTGTTTATTTATTCAAAAAAGAAAATTCTTAAATGTCTATTACTAAGCGATTCAAGGTTGTCTATGGTTCTGGAAAAAAAATATGTACATGAGAGTGACAGATGAAAATTAAAAATAAATTGAGCTACAACTAAAAAACAATGCTAATTTTTTCCGAGATACCATAATGAAAATCAAATGCATTTTTATTGTAGGCTTTAGAATATAGACTTGGATGCAGTTCTTATAAGCAAAGTGTCTTCCAATAAGAACGTGGGCCGCATAATTACACTCTGTTGTTCGATCGCAATACCAAAATTGGTTCACTATCAACCACACAATGCATTGCGCTACGTATGGGTGATGTAAAAGTTCACTTGTGACGTAAAATGTTCATCAAATGTAAAGTATTTCGTTCATCTTCGAAATGGTTTCATTTTCTTTCCCTCTTTCTTCGGCTTTTATGGCTCTGGTCAAGATATTTGCATAGAAAAGTCTTTTTCATTCCACTACCATTTCCTGTTAATTGGTACAAATTTATGCCAGTGCTATATTTTCATGGTCTAATGTGGATGATGTTATTTTTTTTGTTTGCTATGGGCAGTTTAAAAGCATTTTATGGCCTTTTTTCTTATGTTATCAAAATTACACAATAACATGATGTGTTGAACTTTTATATGGGGAAAAACTTAGATGAAACCGAAATCATCTCGTAAATCTAACAGAAAAAGTGTGCATTAAAAGTTTTCATTTGCTGGTTTTTTTAAATGTTTATACAATCCGAGCTTTTATCAAGAGAGGTTTGAAAACAGACTGAGGAAATAGTAGCTAAAATATCATATGAAAGAGATTTATAGTAATTTTGAGGCATAATTTTAGGCGCAATAAAAAATCATATACAAAAGACTTAAGACACAAACTCGTTGTAAGACAATACGAAGCTAAGAACGAGTACACAGACTTCATGCATGAAACATTTTCAAAAGGCGTTGAAAACTTTTTGCTGTCGTATATAACAAATGTACATTTCACTTACTTGCCAGGTAATAAAATAAATGTTTTACTGAGATCCGCAACGAGTATTGCCAGAAAAAATAACTTTTATCATAAACTCCATATTTATTACCTATTCTATAGCAATTTATGGAAAACCCCTTAATGTAAACATAGACTACTACGTGTTGTGAATATAAGTCATAGTTAACACCACCATTTGTGCGTGTTTATTGCCATTATAGTTTATATATTAATAAATAAGTAGCATACAAAGTAATAAATGGGTGAGTATATTTTATGGTTTTAAATTGCTTATCTGTTGCCATTCTTATTGTCTTTATGTTCTTAAGAACGTATTTAAATTTTACTTTGTATTGTTGAAACGGCACTAAATTATCTTTATGTGAAATTGTTATGAGTCAAACAATATAACTAAACTGATAAAAATTAAACTGATTTAAAAGTAACATGTGTAACACTAGAATCAGTTCTAAAAATAATATATTTCAACAAACTATAATCTGAACCTATAAAGTATACATTCTTGATCGTTGTAAAAGTCTAAGACTATCTAGCCATATCCGTCCGTCTGTTGAAATCACTCAACAATCTTTAAATATAGAGATACTAGCCACACAGTGCCCGCTCCGTTGTGCCTTGTTTTACTCTCTAATATCTTTTTAGGGTGGGGACACTTCGCCCTGAATGCAGATATCGAATTCATACCATTTTAGTAGGCGAGAACATCGGACAAAGCGGTGTTTATGCCCTCTAATTGTTGGCGACATTTGCTAGGTACAATGCCATGCATGGTCATTTAAAAACATTTCCCCAAAGAGGTGTCGCATTGCAGGACGCCGTTCGCCGTATGGTCCGATTTAGACCAAATTCGATACGGATATTGAGAGGTCTAATAAGTACAAGTCACAACACAAAATTGGTCTTTTTGGTAGCCATATTCAAATATAGACCGATCTGAATCATATGCGACACGATTGTCGAAAAGCCTAACATAAGTCACTGTGTAAAATTTCAGCGAAATCGGACTATAAATGTGCCTTTCATGGGGCCAAGATTTTAAATCAAGAGATCAGTCTATATATCCAAATCTGAACCGATATGGGCCAAATTAAAGAGAGATGTTGAAAGGCCCAACACAACTCACTGTTCCAAATTTCGGCAAAATTGGACAATAAATGCGCCTTTTATGGGCCCAAGACCTTAACTCGAGAGATCGGTCTATATATGGCAGCTATATCCAAATCTGAAGCTATCTGTGCCATATTCTAGGAAGACGTCGAGGGGCCTAACGCAACTCACTGTCCCAAATTTCGGCGACATCGTACAATTAAATCAAGAGATTGGTCTATATGACAGCTATATCCAAATCTGGAGCGATCTGGAACAAATTGAGGAAGGATTTCAAAGGGACGAACACAACACACTGTCCAAAATTTCAGCAAAATCGGATAATAAATGTGGCTTTTATGGGCCTAAGACTCTAAATCGGCGGATGAGTCTGACAGCTATACCCAAATCAAGACCGATCTGGGCCAAATTGAAGAAAGATGTTGAAGGGCTTAACACAACTCACTGTCCCAAATTTCGGCGAAATGGGATAATAAATATGGCTTTTATGGGCCTAAGACCCTAAATCGGCGGATGGGTCCATATGACAGCTAAATCCAAATTTTCTTCGATCTAAGCCAAATGCAGAAATATGTCGAGGGGCTTAACCTAACTCACTGTCCCAATGGGACAATAAATGCACCTTTTATACGCCAAAACCTTAAATTGAGTGATCGATCTATATGGCCGCTATATCCAAATCAGAACCGATCTGGGTCATTTTGCAGAAGAATGTCGAGGGGCTTAACTTGTCCCAAATTTCGGCGACGTACAATTAACGCGCCTTTTATGGACCCAAAACCCTAAATCTTGAGATCGGTCTATATGGCAGCTATATCAAAATCAAGACCGATCTGGACCATATTGAAGATAGATGTTGAAAGGTCTAACCCAACTCAGTGTCCCAAATTTCAAAAAAATTGGATAATAAATGTGGCTTTAATGGGCCTAAGACACTAAATCGGCGAAATCTAAATCGAATCGAATGATGTCGAAGGGTCTAACCCAACTCATTGTCCCAAATATCAGCAAGCGCGGACAATAAATGTGACATTTATGGGCCTAAGACCTTAAATAGGCGGATCGGTCTATATGACAGCTATATCCAAATATGGACTGATCTGAGCCAAATTGAAGACAGATATCGAGTGGCCTAACGCAACTCACTGTCCTAAATTTTAGCAAAATCGGATAATAAATGTGGCTTTTATGGGCCTAAGACCTTAAATCGGCGGATCGGTTTATATGGGGGCTTTACCAAGATATAGTCCGATGTAGCCCATCTTCGAACTTAACCTGCTTATGGGAAAAAAAAGAATCTGTGCAAAGTTTCAGCTCAATATCGCTATTTTTAAAGACTGTAGCGTAATTTTAACAGACAGACGGACGGACATGGCTAGATCGTCTTAGATTTTTACTCCGATCAAGAATATATACCCTTTATAGGGTCGGAAATGGATATTTCTATGTGCTGCAAACGGAATGACAAAATGAATATACCCCCATCCTTCGTTGGTGGGTATAAAAATAATTAAAACCCCACAAACATTGATGAGTAAACACGTGCTCACAACATCCCATTTCGAGCTAAGTCCCCTTTTACTAAAATTATCATAAACAATATTTTCATTAGCTTATTAGAGATAAATGTTCCTATTTCAAACTGCACTGCAATTTGCTAAATCCAAGGCGTTTTACAATCACACAATGATTTAAAATCAATATTCCTACTACTCAACGGCCAAGGCACACTCGGAAATGCGATAAATGTCAGCTATTTGTCCGTACGTAAAATAGACTCTCGTCTGCTTTTCGCTCTCTTCTGACTAGCTGAACTGTGGTTGCAATTGTCTGCCGCAAACTAATTTATGATGGTGCTAACCTTGAAAGTCATTTAAGCCAAGATGCCAGTGGATGTCTTTTGTCAATTCTTCTCGATTGCCTTCTCGCCATGCTTGCCATGATGGTGACTTGTGCTACCATGAAATTAATTAGAAAATTATAAACTTGAACTGAAAGTAATTACAAGAGGTTACAAGATCGTATCAACACCGAATACATTTTTAATCTGGCAGCCATGACAGTAGACATGAGAGATCAAATCAATCGACTTTACAGGTATGTTATCAGTTAATGATTGATTTTTATCACCTGGAGGGATTCGAGCAAAGAACAACTACGAGTATGTGCGCCTAAAAGGCGCAAGCAACACATACTTCTTTTGTTCAATGGCTACATGTAGAAAAAATTTAGAATCCATTTTCGAAAGTGAATTAAACAAAAATCGGAATTCGCAGGTATTATAACTCCATCATTGCTTTTTTATGACCACCACCGAAGGATGGGGGTATATTCATTTTGTCCTTCCGTTTGCAACACATTGAAATATCCATTTCCGACCATATAAAATACATTCTTGATCAGCGTAAAAATCTAAGACCATCTAGACATGTCCGTCCGTCTTTTTTTTGAAATCACGCTTCAGTCTTCAAAAATAGAGATATTGAGCTGAAACTATGCACAGATTCTTTTTTTGTCCATAAGCAGGTTAAGTTCGAAGATGGGCTATATCGGACTACATCTTCATATAGCCCACATATAGACCGATACGCCGATTTAGGGTCTTAGGCCAATGAAAGCCACATTTATTATCCGATTTTGCTGAAATTCGGGACAGTGAGTTGTGTTAAGTCCTTCTATACCTTTCATCAATTTGGCCCAGATCGGTCCAGATTTGGATATAGCTGCCATATAGACCGATCCTCCGATTTAGGGTCTTAGGCCAATAAAAGCCACAATTATTATCCGATTTTGCTGAAATTTGGGATAGTGAGTTGTTTTAGGCCCATAGATATCCTTCTTCAATTTGGTCCAGATCGGTCTAGTTTTGGATATAGCTGCCATAGAGACCGATCCTCCGATTTAGGGTCTTAGGCCAATAAAAGCCACAATTATTATCCGATTTTGCTGAAATTTAAATCAGTGCGTTGTGTTATACCCTTCTATACCCTTCTTCAATTTGGCCCAGATCGGTCCAGATTTGGATATAGCTGCCATATAGACCGATCAGCCGATTTAGGGTCTTAGGCCAATAAAAGCCACATTTATTATCCGATTTTGCTTCAATTTGGGACAGTGAGTTGTGATGGGCCCTTCAATATCCTTCATCAATTTGGCCCAGAACGGTCCAGATTTGGATATAGCTGCCATATAGACAGATCCGCCGTTTTAGGGTCTAAGGCCCATAAAAGCCACATTTATTATCCGATTTTGCTGAAATTTGAGAAAGTGAGTTGTGTTAGGCCCTTCGATATCCTTCTTTAATTTGGCTCATATCGGTCCAGATTTGGATATAGCTGCCATATAGACCGATACTCCGCTTTAGGGTCTTAAGCCCATAAAAGCCACATTTATTGTCCGATGTCGCCGAAATTTAAAACAGTGAGTAGTTTAAAGCTTTCCGAACACTGACTTAAATATGGTCCACATCTGACTATATTTAGATATAGCTACCATATTGACCGATCTCCCGATAAAGGGTCTGAAGGCCATAAAAGCTTTGTTTTTTGTCCACTTTCGCTGAAAATTGAAACAGTGAGTTATTTTAAGCCTACCGACATCTGACCTAAATATGGATTAGATCGGTTCATATTTAGATATAGCTGCCATATAGACCGATCTCCCGATAAAGGGTCTGAAACCCATAAAAGCCTTATTTATTACCCGATTTCGCTGTAATTTGCAATAGTGAGTAATTTTAAGCCTACCGACATCTGACCTAAATATGGATTAGATCGGTTCATATTTAGATATAGCTGCCATATAGACCGATCTCCTGATATAGGGTCTAATGCCCACAAAAACTTAATTTTTCATCCGATTTTGCTGAAATTGTGAATAGATTAAAGCTTCCTAACATCTGACCTAAATATGGTTCACATCGGACTATATTTAGATATTGCTGCCATATAGACCGATCTCCCGATAAAGGGTCTGAAGGTCATAAAAACTTTATTTTTTATCCGATTTTACTGAAATTTGACGCTGTGAGCACTTTTAAGCCTCTCAATATCCAACCTAAATATGATACAGATCGGACTATATTTAGATATAGCTGCCATATAGACTGATATCCCAAAAAGGGGTCTGAAGCCCATAAAGCTTTATTTATTACCCGATTTCGCTGAAATTTAAAACATTTGGTTATTTTAAGCCTCCCAACATCTCACCCACATATGTTTCAGATCGGACTATATTTAGATATAGCTGCCATATAGACCGATCTCCCGATAAGGGGTCTGAAGGCCTTAAAAGCTTTATTTTTTATCCGATTTCGCTGAAATTGGCAACAGTGAGTTATTTTAAGCTTGCCGCCATGTGACTCAAATATGGATTAGATCGGTCCATATTTAGATGTAGCTGCCATATAGACCGATCTCCCGATAAAGGGTCTAATGCCCATAAAAACTTTATTATACCCACCACCGAAGGATGGGGGTATATTCATTTTGTCATTCCGTTTGCAACACATCGAAATATCCATTTCCGACCCTATAAAGTATATATATTCTTGATCAGCGTAAAAATCTAAGACGATCTAGACATGTCCGTCCGTCTGTCCGTCTGTCCGTCTGTCTGTTGAAATCACGCTACAGTCTTTAAAAATAGAGATATTGAGCTGAAATTTTGCACAGGTTCTTTTTTCGTCCATAAGCAGGTTAAGTTCGAAGATGGGCAATATCGGACTATATCTTCATATAGCCCCCATATAGACCGATCCTCCGATTTAGGGTCTTAGGCCAATAAAAGCCACATTTATTATCCGATTTTGATGAAATTCGGAACAGTGAGTTGTGTTAGGCCCCTCGACATCCTTCGTCAATTTTGTTCAGATCGGTTCAGATTTGGATATAGCTGCCATATAAACCGATCCTCCGACTAAGGGTCTTAGGCCCATTAAAGCCACATTTATTATCCGATTTTGATGAAATTTGGGACAGTGAGTTGTCTTAGACCCCTTAATATCCTTCGTCAATTTGGCTTAGATCGGTCCAGATTTGGATATAGCTGCCATATAGACCGATCCTCCGATTTAGGGTCTTAGGCCCATAAAAGCCACATTTATTATCCGATTTTGCTGAAATTTGGGACAGTGAGTTGTGTTAGGCCCCTCGACACCCTTCGTCAATTTGGCTCTGATCGGTTCAGATTTGGATATAGCTGCCATATAGACCGATCCTCCGATTTAGGGTCTTAGGCCCATAAAAGCCACATTTATTATCCGATTTTGCTGAAATTTGGGACAGTAAATTGTGTTAGGCCCTTTGATATCCCTCATCAATTTGGTGCAGATCGGACCAATTTTGGATATAGCTGCCATATAGGCCGATCTCTCGATTTCAGGTTTTGGGTCCATAAAATGCTCATTTATTGTCCTATGTCGCCGAAATTTGGAACAGTGAATTAAGTTAATTCTGCAATATGGCACAGATCGGTTAAGATTTGGATATAGCTGTCATATAGACCGATCTCTCTTTTTAAGGTTTTGGGCCCATTAAAGGTGCATTTATTATCCGATGTCGCCGAAATTCAGGTATACAATTTTCACCGGATTTTGATAAAAGGCGGTTTACGTATATTCCCGAGGTGGTGGGTATCCAAAGTTCGGCCCGGCCGAACTTAACACCTTTTTACTTGTTTTTCATTTGATTTTGCTGAAATTTGAAAAAGTGAGTAGTTTAAGGCTTCCCAACAACTGACCTAAATATGGTTTACATCGAAGTATATTCAGATATAGCTGCCATATAGATCGATCTCACGATAAGGGGTCTGAAGCCCATAAAAGCTTTTTTTTATCCGATTTCGCTGAAATTTGCAACAGTAAGTTATTTTAAGCCTACCAACATCTCACCCACATATGGTTCAGATCAGACCATATTTTGATATAGCTGCCATATAGACCGATCTCCCAATAAGGGGTCTGAAGCCCATAAAAGCTCTATTTATTACCCCTTTTCGTTGAAATTTGAAACAGTGGGTAGTTTTAGGTCTCCCGACATCCGACCCAAATGTGTTAAAGATCGGGCTGTATTTAGATATAGCTGTCATATAGACCGATATGCCGGTTAAGAGTCTAAAGCTCATATAAGCCTTATTTATTACCCGATTTTGTTGAAATTTGAAATACAAAATTCAACACTGACTTATATTAGACCACTCAATGTCCGTGCCGAATTTGGGTGCATAAGCTATCCAATTTTCACCAGATTGTGGCGAAAGCGGGGTGGGCTACCACAGTTCGGCCCGGCCAAACTTAATGCCTTTTTACTTGATGGGTTTGTTTTTTATTTTCCTTATTTGAACTCATCTATTTACTACGAAAATATTGTAAAGTGTACTGCTTGTTTGTTTATAAAATTCACTTTTAATTATCGACCATAGTAAAACTTCAACCTTGTAATAAACTTGAATAACTACTGCTTTGTTTAATTTCTGTTAAAACATTATATAAAAAAACTATAAATATTTTAGAAAAAAAATTATTGATTTCATTGGACTCTTCTATATGCCGTTGAGTTAAATTGAATTTCAAACAATAGCGATGCATGATTTATCGAGGAATAAATTCTTCGGAACTAGTTTTATTTTCTTATTCTAACGAAGGCATATGGGAGCAATGCTAATCACCAAAGCAATAAATTCCAGTTGCTACAATTGTTCATAGCAAAATGTCTCCTGAGACATTGGAAAACGAAAAAAAAAATAGATTCCTGACCAACTGACATGATAATCTTGATGATGTCGGCACAGAATAAATTCATTTCCAGTACATTGACATTAGAGTAATCCGTATTAAATAGTGCTTGATTTACAATCTAAGATTCTATTCTACGGACCGTCCCCCTTACCCTCATTTTCAGAAACTCCAAATCTCGGAGATGGGTGGTGCGATTTAAACGAAATTTTGTGTGCTCTCTTATAGTAACCTAAAAACAAAAATTTGGTATCCAAATTTCGGATGGGGTGATTATGAGGGACGTCCCACCCCAAAAGCTACCAAATACAAACCAATCACGACAATATGAATGGTATTTAAGAGTAGAATACGAATCTGATACCCAAATTTGGGACCAAGTTTTTGGAGGACCTCCCCAACACCAAAAACACTCAACCAAACCGAACATGTTTGTCGACTATGCAAATATGGGGCGCAAATGAAAGGTATTTTGGAGTAGACCACGAATCTGATATCAAAATTCGGGACCAACTCTCTAGAGGATGTCCCACCCCAATAACAACTCCCAAATAGGACGTATTTGCTCACCATGGCAATTTGGGTCTTAAAGAGAGTGGAGCTCTCCACATAGCAGACATATTTGCTGACTTTTGCAATAAGGGGTTTAAATGAAAGGTATTTGAGATTAGAAAACAAATTTAATATCCAACTTTGAGTCCAATAGCAATATGGGTTAAAAAAAGATATTAAGAGTAGAGCACGATTCTGATTTATTTTCAGGGCTAAATATTTAAGGGACAACCCCACCGTGAAATGATATCCGAATTTTTTTTTGCCCAAAATGCCAGAGCTTGAGCCTGTGGTTTCAACAAGACGGTGCTACATACCACACAGCGCGCTTATTGAGAGGCGAGTTTGGCGAACATTTCATTTCAAGATATAGTACGATATATACCAACTTCGAACTTAACCTGCCCATGGACGGAATCTGTGCAGAGTTTCATATCCTTTTCTTAATTTTCAAAGACTGTAGAGTGATTTCAAGATACAGACGGACAGACGCGCAGACTGACGGATGGATAGATGTGTCTAGATTATCTTCGACACACCTAAATCGGACATATTTACTGACCAGATCAATGTAGCGCTCAAATCAGAAATATTGAGGAGTATAGCACGAAATTTATACCCATTTTCGTGACAAATATTCTTAGGGTCTACCGTTTCCCAAAAACACCCGACAAACAGCAATTATTTATTGACCATCGTAATATGGGGCTCAAGTAAAGGTATTTGAGAGTAGAATACGAATCTGATATTCAAATTGGGGACCATGTATTTGGGGCACCGCCCCTTCCCCAAGAGTACAAATTAGCCGATCAAATGAAAGGTATTTGAGATTAGAAAACAAATATGATAACCAATTTTGGGGCCAAGTGATTGGAGTATGAATCATCCCATAAACTTCCCTCTAACCAATGGCAATATGGGGTTAAAAAAAAATGGTATTTGGGATATTTTTTTCAGGGCCAAGTGTCTGGGTACCAGCTCCCCCTAAAACACCCATAAATAAGACAAACATATTTACGGGACAAGGCAATATGGGACTCAAATGCAAGGTGTTTAGGAGTACATCATGAAATTCATACCCACTTTCGGGACCATGTTTCTGGGGATCCACATCACCCCCTATACCCGCCAACCGCCACCCTGGGAGTCTTCTTACTCCTACAATTTGGGCTCAAATAAAGTCCCTTAAGAATGGAGTACATCTAACATTCAAACGCATTTGACCCTTAACCCGTTGAGCGATTTCATAAATCAGTAAAGATCATATGGGATTCAGATAAAGGCTTTCGAATTCTTTAACTGTTAGCCAAGCGATATACATATAAATACTATCTTCGTAGCATGATATTTCAGTTAGGCTCTTTATTTATCAAAAAAAAATATTCGGTTGCCCAAAAAGTAATTGCGGATTTTTTAAAAGAATGTAAATGCATTTTTAATAAAACTTAGAATGAACTTTAATCAAATATATTTTTTTTACACTTTTTTTCTAAAGCAAGCTAAAAGTAACAGCTGATAACTGACAGAAGAAAGAATGCAATTACAGAGTAACAAGCTGTGAAAAAATTTCTCAACGCCGACTATATGAAAAATTTTGGCAACCCAATATATATATTCTTGATCAGCGTAAAAATCTAAGACGATCTACACATGTCCGTCCGTCTGTCTTTTAAAATCACGCTACAATCTTTAAACACAGAGATATTGAGCTGAAACTTTGCACAAATTCTTTTTTTTGTAAATAAGCAGGTTAAGTTTGAAGATGGGCTATATCCCGATCCGATCCGCCGATTTGGGGTCTTAGGCCCATTTATTATCCGATTTTGCCAAAATTCGGGACAGTGAATTGTGTTAGGCGCTTCGACATCCCTCATCAATTTGGCCCAGATCGGTCTAGATTTGGATATAGCCATCATATAGACCGATCTCTCGATTTAAATTTTTGGTCCCATAAAAAGCGCATTTATTGTCCGATGTCGCCGAAAGTTGTGTTAGGCCCTTCGACATCTTTCTTCAATTTGGCCCAGATCGGTCCAGATTTGAGCATATCTGCCATATAGACCGATCTCTCGGTTTAAAGTCGTGGACCCATAAAAGGCTAATTCATTATCCGATTTCACCCAAATTTGGAATAATAGTTGTGTTAGGCCCTTCGACATCCCTCTTCAATTTGGCCCAGAACGGTTAAGATTTGGATATAGCTGCCATAGAGACCGATTTCTTGATTTAAAGTCTTGGAAATTTGACACAGTGACTTATGTTAGGCTTTTCGACATCCTTGTCTTTTATGGTTCAGAGCATTATTTTGTTCTATGCATTTTTTACCGGATTATGACGAAAGGTGGTTTTCATAAAGGGTGATTTTTTTGAGGTTAGGATTTTCATGCATTAGTATTTGACAGATCACGTGGGATTTCAGACATGGTGTCAAAGAGAAAGATGCTCAGTATGCTTTGACATTTCATCATGAATAGACTTACTAACGAGCAACGCTTGCAAATCATTGAATTTTATTACCAAAATCAGTGTTCGGTTCGAAATGTGTTCATTCACCGTAACGTTGCGTCCAACAGCATCTTTGAAAAAATACGGTCCAATGATTCCACCAGCGTACAAACCACACCAAACAGTGCATTTTTCGGGATGCATGGGCAGTTCTTGAACGGCTTCTGGTTGCTCTTCACTCCAAATGCGGCAATTTTGCTTATTTACGTAGCCATTCAACCAGAAATGAGCCTCATCGTTGAACAAAATTTGTCAAAATTTGAACACATTTCGAACCGAACACTGATTTTGGTAATAAAATTCAATGATTTGCAAGCGTTGCTCGTTAGTTAGTCTATTCATGATGAAATGTCAAAGCATACTGAGCATCTTTCTCTTTGACACCATGTCTGAAATCCCACGTGATCTGTCAAATACCAATGCATGAAAATCCTAACCTCAAAAAAATCACCCTTTATATACCCGAGTCGTTAAACCGCCGATTTAATGATTTAACTATCAACCACCCATGACAAACGGCATGGCAAAACCAGCAAGGAAGGACAAAAGTCGGGCAGTGCCGACTGTATAATACCCTACACCTACCCTATATGTACAATGTGGGAGCTATATCCAAATCTAAAACAATTTTGATGGACTTTGGCGCATGTTTTTAGATGGGTTATTAAACAATCCTAATCAAATTTGGAGCAAATTTGTTCAATATGTAATAACTACGGTTGACAAAAAGGACATATGTATGGGAGTTATATCTAAATCTAAACCGATTTCGAGCAAATTCAGATATTGTGGTAGTCGTCAAGGAAAATGTTGTATAAAATTTTGGCAAGATCGGTCAATAAAGGCGCTTGCAGTGGCTCTAGGAGTGAAAATCGGGCGATCTACATATATGGCAGCTATATCTAAATCTTGACCGATTTCTATGAAATTCGTCAGTAGTGTCGAAAGTCATAGAGATATCCTCTGTGCTAAATTTCGAGAGAATCGGTTAGCAAATGAGCACTTTATTGCATTATTACTGCAAATCGGACGAACATATATATGGGAGGTATATGTAAATCTGAATTGATTTTTTCCAATTTCTATAGGCTTCGTCTCTAGGCCAAAAAATATGCTTATAACAAATTTTAAGACTATCGGATGAAAACTGCTACCTGTAGTTTGTACACAAATTAACATGGACAGACGGACGGACAGACAGACGGACGTAGCTAAATCGAATTAGAAAGTGATTCTGAGTCGATCGGTACACTTATCAATGGGTCTATCTCTCTTCTTTTGAATGTTACAAACAAATTCACAAAATTTTAATACTCTGTACCACAGTAGTGGTGAAGGGTATAATGAAATTCCCCATCCTTGGGTGATGGGTATAAAAGTATATTTTTTTTCAAATTTCAAATAAAAATTTCTCTAGTTTATACATAAAAATATTTTTATCAAATAGATAATCATGGCAATATTATTCGACTATTATGACCCCCCGAGGTGCACTCATTGTTCAAAGCAGTAACTCGTTCATATTTATTTTTGCTTTGTTTATATGAATAATGCATTTATTAATTGCCTACTGATACATTACAAATAGTGTATAAATAAAAAGAAACTCATTTGCTGTAAAAATCATTGAGTGCAAATGAGTTTGCAAAAAAAATTGGATTAAAAAACTAATTTACCTATAAACAGAAGAAGACAAATAAGACCAATTTGGCTAAACTGAAAACGGTCATGCATAAACGGCAACATTAAATCATTAAATGAAGATACTTCAGACAATTAAGGCATTAATGGAACTTATCGTAACAGATACACCAAAGAGTACTGTTTTTGTGTTGTTATACCCTCCACCATAGGATGGGGGTATACTAATTTCGTCATTCTGTTTGTAACAACTCGAAATATGCGTCTAAGACCCCATAAAGTATACAAATTCTTGATCGTCATGTCATTTTAAGTCGATCTAGCCATTTCCGTCTGTCCGTCCGTCTGTCCGTTCGTCTGTCTGTCGAAAGCACGCCAACTTTCGAAGGAGTAAAGCTAGCCGCTTGAAATTTTGCACAAATACTTTTCATTAGAGTAGGTAGGCTTGAGATTGTTAATGGGCCAAATCGGTCCATGTTTTGATATAGCTGCCATATAAACCGATCTTGGGTCTTGACTTCTTGAGCCACTAGAGGGCGTAATTATCATCTGATTTGCCTGAAATTTTGCACGTAGTGTTTCGGTATCACTTCCACCAAAAGCGCTAAGTATGGTTTAAATCGGTCCATGTTTTGATATAGCTGCCATATAGACCGATCTTGGATGTTGACTTTCTGCGTCTATAGAGCGCGCAATTCTTATCTGATTTGCCTGAAATTTTGCATGAGGTGTTTTGCTATTACTTCCAATAACTGCGCTAAGTATGACGCAAATCGGTTCATAACCTGATATGGCTGCCATATAAAACGATCTTGGGTCTTGACTTCTTGAGCAACTAGAGGGCGCAATTCTTATCCAATTTGACTGAAATTTTGCATGAGGTGGTTTGTTATGACTTCCAACAACTGCGCCAAGTATGGTTCAAATCGCTGTATAACCTAATATAGCTGTCATATAAACCGATCTGGAGGCTTGACTTCTTGAGCCTCTAGAGGGCGCAAATCTCGTCCAATTTGTATGAAATTTTGCACGTAGTGTTTTGATATTGCTTCCAACAACTTTACTAAATATGGCTCAAATCGGTTCATAACCTGATATAGAAGTCAAAACCCATGATCGGTTTATATGGCACCCATAAAAGCCACATTTATTATCCGATTTTGCTGAAATTTGGCACAGTGAGTTGCGTAAGGCCCTTCGATATCCTTTGTCAATTTGGACCAGATAGGTCTAGATTAGGATATAGCTGCCTTATCCGATCTCTCGATTTAAGGTTTTGGGCCCATAAAAGCCACATTTATTATCCGATCTTGCTGAAATTTGAGACAGTGTGTTATGTTAGGCCCTTCAACACCCCTCGTCAATTTGACCCAGGTCGGTCCAGATTTGGCTATAGCTGCCATATAGACCGATTCAGAGATTTAAGGTCTTAGGCCCATAAAAGCCACATTTACTATCCGATTTTGCTGAAATTTGGGACAGTGAGTTGTCCTAAGCCCTTCGACATCTTTCTTCAATTTGACACTGATCGGTTCAGATTTGGATATAGCTGTCATAGGGTCTTCTGCCGACTTAGGGTCTTTGGCCCAAAAAAGCCATAATTATTATCCGATTTTGATGAAATTTAGAACAGTGAGGTGTGTTATGTACTTTAACATTCTGCTTCAATTTGGCCCAGATCGGTTTAGATTTGGATATAGCTGCCATATAGACCGATCTCTCGATTTAAGGTCTTGCGCCCATAAAAAGTGCATTTATTGTCTGATTTTGCCAAAATTTTAGACAGTGAGTTGTGTTAAGCCCTTCGATATCTTTCTTCAATTTGGTCCAGATCGGTTCAGATTTGGATATAGCTGCCATATAGACCGATCTCTCGATTTAAGGATTTGAGCCTATAAAAAGCGCATTTATTATCCGATTTTGCTGAGATTTGGGACAGTGAGTTGCCTTAGGCCCTTCGAGATCTTTCTTCAATTTGACCATGATCGGTTTAGATTTGGATATAGCTGCCATATAGACCGATCTCTCGATTTAAGGATTTGAGCCTATAAAAAACGCATTTATTATCCGATTTTGCTGAAATTTGGGGCAGTGAGTTGTGTTACGATGTTCGACAATGTTCGTCAATTTGGCTCAGATCGGTTCAAATTTGGATATAGCTGCCATATAGACCGATCCTCCGGTATAGGGTCTCAGGCCCATAAAAGTCAAATTCATTATCCGATTTTGTTGAAATTTGGGGCAGTGAATTGTGTTAGGCCCTTCGACATTCTTCGGCAATTTGACCTGGTCGGTGCGGATGTGGATATAGCTGCCATATAGACCGATCTCTTAATTTAAAGTTTTGGGCCCATAAAAGCCACATTTATTATCCGTTTTTGCCGAAATTTGAGACAGTAAGTTCTGTTAGGCCACTCGACATGCTTCTTCAATTTGGAACAGATCGATCCAGATTTGAATATAGCTGTCATATAGACCGATCTCTCGATTTAACGTCTTGGCCCCGTAAAAGGCGCATTTATAATCCGATGTCACTGAAATTTGGCACAGTGACTTATGTTAGGCTTTTCGACATCCGTGTCGTATATGGCTGAGATCGGTTTATTTTTCGATATAAAGGGTGATTTTTTTGAGGTTAGGATTTTCATGCATTAGTATTTGACAGATCACGTGGGATTTCAGACATGGTGTCAAAGTAAAGATGCTCAGTATGCTTTGACATTTCATCATGAATAGACTTACTAACGAGCAACGCTTGCAAATCATTGAATTTTATTACCAAAATCAGTGTTCGGTTCGAAATGTGTTCAAATTTTGACAAATTTTGTTCAGCGATGAGGCTCATTTCTGGTTGAATGGCTACGTTAATAAGCAAAATTGCCGCATTTGGAGTGAAGAGCAACCAGAAGCCGTTCAAGAACTGCCCCTGCATCCCGAAAAATGCACTGTTTGGTGTGGTTTGTACGCTGGTGGAATCATTGGACCGTATTTTTTCAAAGATGCTGTTGGACGCAACGTTACGGTGAATGAACACATTTCGAACCGAACACTGATTTTGGTAATAAAATTCAATGATTTGCAAGCGTTGCTCGTTAGTAAGTCTATTCATGATGAAATGTCAAAGCATACTGAGCATCTTTCTCTTTGACACCATGTCTGAAATCCCACGTGATCTGTCAAATACTAATGCATGAAAATCCTAACCTCAAAAAAATCACCCTTTAGGTACTAAAAAGACCAATATTTTGCTATACACAATTGAACAGTGACTTGTATTTATTAGTATTTGGTCCAAATCGGAACATATTTCGATAAAACTGCAATGGGACGTAAGGTATGCAATTTTCACGGGATTTTGATGAAAGGTTGTTTACATATATACCCGAGGTAGTGGGTATCCAAAGTTCGGCCCGGCCGAACTTAACGCCTTTTTACCTGTTTTTTTACTTAAAAATAGAGTAAGGAACTTGACTAACGCAATCCATCCTGTTTTTAAGCCAAATGTATCACCTTCGATCTTTCATTAATTGTTTTAAAGCTGGCAAAACATATTACCAAATAAGCCTTGTTCTCTTTCCCAATTGTATTTTTTGATACACGTTAAGCAGACTTTTCACAACATTATCTGCCACATATTTTCCACCAGTTGAGAAACTAACACCTCATTTCTCATTCCACATGCGATGGAAAACCACCAACTTGTCCTAATGAGTGCACAGTTGATCTAGGCTGCTTTTGCCACAGCTCCCATGACTTAAATCAACCAACCAATTTTTTTTTGTTGGCACATTATGATGGTAAAAGACCCGAAATCTGTTTGCGATTTGGCAATGTTTTCAATCAGCATAAATTGGAGCAAAGAAATTAAACACGAAATTTTGAATGAATGTAGAAATTTGTGTCATATGTTGCAATTAAAAAAAAAAAATATCAAGCCAGTAATATCGGGCACTGGATTGTGACCACTATTGCAAAAGCTAACATAACTGGGACGAATGGAAAATGTGTGTGGCCACAAAAATTAGCTTAAATTAAAATGTGTGCCTTCCAATTGCAATTTATTGATAAATCATTGCATTATGAACATATGTATGTTCATAATGGATTCACGCATTTATACCCACCGCTCAAGGATGAGGACATATATTCAGTTTGTCATTCGGTTTGCAAACTCATCAAAATATCAATTCCGTCCCTACAAAGTACATAAATTCTTCATAGGATTAAAATTTCTAGATTTTTTAACAATGTCCGCATATCTGTCCTCCCCCCCTCTTTTTGCCTGATGGAATCATGCTTCAGTCTTTAAAACCAAAGGTATAAAGCCATAGTTGGGCTTCATGAGCTCTGGTTTGTGAAACAACCTCGCCGATGCTAATGATGTCAAACTGGACCTTCGTTCCATAATGAGACGATATTAGTTTTTATACCCACCACCACAGATATAACGATTTGCGATAAGGGCTACGGAGTCGAAGTCGAGTAATTTTGGCCGAAATCGGAGTCGAGCAATTTTGCCCACAGTCGGAGTCGAGATAATTATCTCGACTCCCACTCAGGATAAGATTGAAATTTTATCTTTAGAAAAATATCAATAAAACTTTGTCTTTAAAAATTTCTTTGAAATATTTTCTCGAAAAATGTCCCTGAATGTTTGTGTTTAATAAATTTCCCATGAACATTCCATTAAGGAACAGAGGATACTTCTCTCATATCAATGAGTGCAGTCCGATTACAGTTTTAAGCTCAACGAACGGCTGAACGAGTTCGAACGGCGTGTCTAATAGCGTCACCACTCGGTAGAGAAGCTTTGACATGACAGGTAAGGGAAGCATTAGTAAGGGAATAACCGAATCTTATATACCCTCCACCATGGAGGGTATAGACAGTGACTTGTGTTAGGCCCCTCAACATTCTTCTACAATTTGGCTCAAATCGGTTCAGATTTGGAAATAGCTGCCATATAGACCGATCTGCCGACTTAGGGTCTTAGGCCCAAAAAGCCATAGTTATTATCCGATTTTGCTGAAATTTAGAACAGTGAGTTGTGTTATGTACTTCAACGTTCTGCTACAATTTGGGCCAGATCAGTTCAGATTTGGATATAGCTGTCATATAGACCGATCCGCCCACTTTGGGTCTTAGGCCCATAAAAGCCATAATTATTATCCGATTTTGCTGAAATTTATAACAGTGAGTTGCGTTATGCACTTTAACATTCTGCCTCAATTTGGCCCAGATCGGTCCAGATTTGGTTATATCTGCCATATAGACCGATCCTCCGATTTAGGGTCTTGGGCCCATAAAAGACACATTTACTATCTGATTTTGCTGAAATTTGGGACAGTGAGTTGTGTTAGCCCCTCAACATCCTTCGTCAATTTTGCCCATATCAGTCCAGATTTTGATATAGCTGTCATATAGACCGATCCTCCCATTTAAGGTCTTAGGCCCAGAAAAGCCACATCTATTATCCGATTTTGCTAAAATTTGGCGCAGTCAGTTTTCTTAGGCCCTTCGATATATTTCCCCAATTTGGCCTTGATCGGTTCAGATTTGGATATAGCTGCCATATAGACCGATCCGCCAATTTAGGGTCTTAGGCCCCTAAAAGGCACATTTATTGTCCGATATCGCCGAAATTTGGTATTGAGAGTTATGTTAAACTCCTCGACATACTTTTTCAATTTGGCCCAGATCGGTCCAGATTTGCATATAGCTGCCATATAGACCGATCTCTCGATTTAAGGTCTTGGGCCCATAAAAGGCGCATTTATTGTTCGATTTCACCGAAATTTGGGACAGTGAGCTGCGTTAGGCTTTTCGAGAACTTTCTGGAATTTTGCCCAGATTTGGATATAGCTGCCATATAGACCGATCTATTGATTTAGGGTTTTGGCCCCATGAAAAGCACATCTGTAATCCGATTTCGGTGAAATTTGACATATCCGTGTCGTGTATGGTTCAGATCGGTCTATATATGGATATGGCTACCAAAAAGACCAATATTTTGTTCGACAAAATTGAACAATGACTTGTACTTATTATTAGACCAATCAATGTCCGTGACGAATTTGGTCCATTCCATTTTTCCATGGAATGGTCCATAATTCTTTTACGGCTCCTAGAAACTAACCGGCACCTTTATGTCGGTTAAGATGTACCGTTAGGATAAGCAATCAGCATATATTTAGAAAAACATATTTCGTTAGCAAGAACAACATTGCTACGATAACAGAATAACGAATGAAATCGGCTCTTAATGTATTTTATGGTTCGGGACGGCGCGTACGCCATTCCCGGCTATCAAAAATTGCACGCACGAGTTATTCACATTAGGAATAATCGCGGAGGTCAACTCAATCAAAGTGCAATGATCAAGCCTCACTCCGGGGGAACCGCCTTCATGATCACGGTAACCCCTACGCCAGGTAAGTATGCTTCACACCGCTCAACGCTTACATTTTATTCAAAACTAGAGGCGAAGTGAATGAGAGTTTTTTTCGTTTAATACAGAGTGATAAGGAAAAATCGCTTACAGCGGATACCCTTACAGCAGTATGAAAATATGTCAGCGAAATTTGGTTTTCGTTTGTGTGAATTGTTTGACCAGGTAGAAGAGGGATGAAGACAATTTTATTACTCAGAGTGAATTACTTCAGCCTTCCTTTTGAAGGAAATGTTTTCCATCCCTTTTTTTATACAATGGGCATAGGAGTGATTAGTGATGACATTGGTGTCAATTGAAAGAAACTGAAAATGTGTGTAAATGCTGATTTATTATACCCATCATCGTAGGATAGGGGGTATATTCATTTAGTCATTCCGTTTGCAACACATCGAAATATCAATTTCCGACCCTACAAAGTATACATATTTCGGATCGTCCTAACTTTCTAAGATGACTTAACGATGTCCTTGGGTTTGTCTGTCCGTCTGTTGTAATCACTCAAGTGCCCTTAAAAATTGAGATATTGAGCTGAAATTTGGCACAGATACGTCTTTTTGATGTACGCTGGCTAAGTTCTAGACCGGGCCAAATCGGACCATATTTGGATATAGCTGCTATATAGACCGATCTGCCGATAAAGAGTCTAATGCCCATAAACGCTTTATTATACCCTCCACCATAGGATGGGGGTATACTAATTTCGTCATTCTGTTTGTAACACCTCGAAATATGCGTCTAAGACCCCATAAAGTATATATATTGTTGATTGTCGTGTCATTTTAAGTCGATTTAGCCGAGTCCGTCTGTCTGTTGAAAGCACGCTAACTATAGAAGAAATAAAGCTAGCCGCTTAAAATTTTGCACAAATACTTTTCATTAGTGTAGCTCGGTTGGAATTGTAAATGGGCCAAATCGGTCCATGTTTTGATATAGCTGCCATATAAATCGATCTTGGGTTTTGACTCCTAAAGCCTCCAGAGGGCGCAATTCTTGTCCGATTTAACTGAAATGTTTCATGAGGTATTTTGTTACCACTTCCAACAACTACGCTAAGTATGGTTTTAATCGGTCCATGTTTTGATATAGCTGCAATATAAACCGATCTGGGGTCTTGACTTATTGAGCCTCTAGAGGGCGCAATTCTCGTCCGATTGAAATTGTGCACGTAGTGTTTGTGTAGCACTTCCAACAACCACGCTAAGTATGGTTTATATCGGTCCTTGCATCTTGATCCATCTTGGATCTTGACTTCTTGAGCCTCTAGAGGGCGCAATACTCACCTGATTTGACTGAAATTTCGCACGTACTGTTTTGGTATTACTTCCAACAACTGCGCTATGCATGGTTCAAATCGGTCCATTTTTTGACAAAGCTGCCATATAAACTAATCTTGGGTTTTGACTTTTTGAGCTTCTAGAGGACGCAATTCTTATCCGATTTGGCATAAATTTTGCAAAAGGTGTTTTATTGAAATTTTTCAAGTGGTGTTTTGGTGTCTCTTCCAATAACTGCGCTAAGTATGGTCCTAATCGGTCCATTTTTTGACATAGCTGCCACATAAACCGATCTTGGGTCCATGTTTTGATATAGCTGCCATATAAACCGATCGTGGGTCTTGACTTCTTGAGCCTCTAGAGGGCGCAATTCTTATCCGATTTTATTGAAATTTTCGACGTAGTATTTAAGCACTTCCAATAAGTAGGCTAAGTATGGTTTTAATCGGTCCATGTTTTGATATAGCTGCCATATAAACCGCTCTTGGGTCTTGACTTCTTAAGCCTCTAGAGGGCTCAATTCTTATCCGATTTTATTGAAATTTTGCACGTAGTGTTATAGTATCATTTCCAACAACTGCGCTAAGTATGGCTTAAATCGGTCCATGTTTTGATATAGCTGCCATATAAACCGATCTTGGGTCTTGACTTCGTGAGCCAATAGAGCCCGCAATTCTCATCCGATTTGGCTGAAATTTTGCATGAGGTGTTTTGTTATGACTTCCAATAACTGTACTAAGTATGGCGTAAATCGGTATAGAACCTGATATAGCTGCCATATATAAATCGATCTGGGATTTTGACTTCTTGAGCCTCAAGAGGGCGGAATTCTCATTCGATTTGGCAGAAATTTTGTACAAAAACTTTATTTATTACCCGATTTCGTTCTAATTTGCAAAAGTGGGTTATTTTAAGCCTCCCGTTATCTGACCCAAACATGGTTCACATCGGACTATATTTATATGTAGTTGCTATATAGACCGATCTCCCGATAAAGGGTCTGAAGAACATAAAAACTTTATTAACTACCCGATTTCGCTGAAATTTGCAAAATTGGGTTATTTTAATCCTCCCGACATCTGACCTAAATATGGATTGGATCAGACTATATTTAGATATAGCTGCCATATAGACCAATCTCCCGATAAAGGGTCTAATGCCCATAAAAGCTTTATTTTTTATCCGATTTCGCTGAAATTGACAACAGTGAATTATTTGAAGCCTTTCGACATCTGACGTAAAAATGGTTCAGATCGGACTATGTTTAGATATAGCTGCCATATAGACCGATCTCCCGATAAAGGGACTGAAGCCTATAAAAGCTTTATTTATTACCCGATTTCGCTGAAATTTAAAACAGAGGGTTATTTTATGACTCCCGATATCTGACCTAAATATTTAGATATAGCTACCATATAGACCGATCTCCCGATAAAGGGTCTAATGCCTATAAAACTTTATTTATTATCCGATTCGCTGAAATTTAAAATAGTGGGTTATCTTAAACCTCTTGATATCTGAACCAAATATGGTTCAGATCGGACTATATTTAGATATAGCTGCCATATAGACCGATCTCCCGATAAAGGTTCTAATGCCCATACAAACTTTATTAATTACCCAATTTCTCTGAAATTTAAAATAGTGAGTTATTTTAAGCCTTCCGACATCTGACCTAAAAATGGTTCAAATCGGACTATTTTTAGATATAGCTGCCATATAGACCGATCTCACGTTAAAGGGTCTAATGCCCATAAAAACTTTATTAATTACCCAATTTCTCTGAAAATTAAAATAGTGGGTTATCTTAAGCCTCACGACATCTGACCCAAATATGGTTCAGATCGGACTATATTTAGATATAGCTGCCATATAGACCGATCTCGCGATAAGGGGACTGAAGTCCATAAAAGCTGTATTTATCACCCGATTTCGCTGAAATTTGAAACAGTGAGATTTTCTGAGCTTCAGAAATTCAGCTTCAGATCGGCTTATACTTGATTGAATCTGCCAAAAAAATCAATATTTTGTTCTACAAAATTGAAAAGTAACATATATTTGTTTGCCCAAAAAGTAATTGCGGATTTTTCATATAGTCGTCGTTGACAAATTTTTTCACAGCTTGTGACTCTGTAATTGCATTCTTTCTTCTGTCAGTTATCAGCTGTTACTTTTAGCTTGCTTTAGAAGAAAAGTATATTTGATTCAAGTTCATTCTAAGTTTTATTAAAAATGCATTTACTTTCTTTTAAAAAATCCGCAATTACTTTTTGGGCAACCCAATATATTGGACCACTCAATGTCCGTGCCGAATTTTGTTCCTTAAGATAACCAATTTTCACCGGATTGTACCGAAAGGGGTTTTTCATATATGCCCGAGGTGGTGGGTACCCAAAGTTCGGCCCGGCCGAACTTAGGGCCTTTTTGCTTGTTTTATTGTAAGCATGCCCATATTGCATATTATTAAAGAACGTTAACCAGGGCATTCCCATGGAACATACTCTTACCTGTTCTTTTCACATTTATGAATGATCTTTGTAGCCCATTAATTAAAAACTGTTTTTTTTTATCATTCAACAATACAAATATCATGAGAAAAAACCCTAATCACCACTTTTGGAAATTTCCCCAGACCCCTATAGAGGGAGCGTCAAAATGTCATGATATTTAAACATTAAAAAAAAGCGCAAGTACCAGCACAAAATACAGGCAATCTACACCAATACATGATACAGTGTCACATTTTTAAATGATTGCCATTAACCTTAACAATTAACCTTATTAAAATCTGCAAAATCGTTAAATAATTGTGGAATTTTTCATTCTGCACAAATTTGCATTCGAACTAATTTCAACAGTTTAAACATGCTAGCATGAATGCTATTTTAATGATACATTTGTTTATTAACCAAATCGACTAAACAACCATCCATCTAAACAACAGATCGACCGGACCGGCCGTCCCTCCGTCCGTCCGTCCAAATCACCATCCAACCAATTTAATTCAATCTTTTTGTTGGCCAACGAGGCAATGAAATGCAACCGCTTCTGGGGATCTAGGAATTCGCTTCGCGTACACATGTCCATTGTAAAGAGCAGTGTTATTAATTTATTATGCCGATTGTAACATTTTAATTGCATTTTAAAAGCAGTGAAACATTGTTCTTTGAAGTATGAGCTTGTTGGCCATAATGACCACGCCGCAAGCAAGAGTCGAAGAATAGAAGTTTTTTTTTTGTTTGCGAAATATCTGCTTACCGATTTACTTACGAAGCTATTTGGCATTTATTCCACTCCACACCAAAGGTGTTTCAGACAATATTTCTTGGCGTGTAATCTCTGCTAAGGCAGCATTAATTAAAAGCCCCCAACCCCCTAATAATACAAAGGTAGGTGGCAAATATATATTTTAGGGAAGCCATTTGCTGCATACGCTTGTACATCTGTCCATTGGGGCCAAAAGGTGTACTACCGGCTGCCGCCTGCAGTTTCGGCAACACACAAAATTAGACATTGAAAAATTTAGCTCATTTGTCAAAATCAAAATAGCATAACGAAATAGAAATAAGTACTAGATTTGGCAATCGCTAAAAATTAGTCAAAATACTTTCAATTTACTTTTTTTAATTTGATTGTGAATGTAGGCCAAGAGGAATGGAGCTCATCAATTTAGCTAAGTTTGTTAAGTACACCAACTCCTATGTAGGTATCATGTTAGTCTTACAATCGCTGAAGAAAAAGGCCCTTAAAGTTTACAAAAAACAAGTAAAAAGGCGTTAAGTTCGGCCGGGCCGAACTTTGGAGACCCAACACCTCGGGTATATATGTTAACCACTTTTCATTAAAATCCGGTGAAAGCGGCATACCTTATGTCCCATAGCAGTTATATCGAAATATGTTACGATTTGGACCAACTACTAATAAGTACAGTACCTATATCTAAAAATAAACCGATCTGAACCATATACGACGCGGATGTCGAAAAGCCTAACATAAGCCACTGTGTCCAATTTCAGTAAATTCGGATTATAAATGCGCTTTTTATGGGCCCAAAACCTTAAATCAAGAGATCGGTCTATATGGCAGCTATATTCAAATCTGGACCGATCTGGGCCAAATTGAAAAAGGACGTCGAAGAGCCTAACACAACTCACTGTCCCAAATTTCAGCGATATCGAAAAATAAGTGCCCCTTTTATGGCCCCAAAAGCTAAAACCGAGATATCGGTCTATATGAAAGCTATACCCAAATCTGCACCGATCTGTGCGATATTGCAGAAGTATGTCAAGAGGCTTAACTAACTCATTGTTCCAACAATAAATGCGCCTTTTATGAGCCTAAAATCTTAAATCGAGGGATCGGCTCATATGGCAGCTATATCCAAATCTGGACCGATCTGGGCCAAACTGACGAAGAATGTCGAAGGGCTTAAGACACCTCACTGTCCTAAATTTCAGCAAAATCGGATAATAAGTGTGGCTTTTATGAGCCTAAGACCCTAAATCGGAGGATCGGCCTATATATGGCAGCTATAACCAAATCTGAACCGATCAGGGCCAAACTGACGAAGAATGTCGAAGGGCTTAAGACACCTCGCTGTCCCAAATTTCAGTAAAATCGAATAATAAATGTGGCTTTTATGGGCCCAAAACCCTAAATCGGAGGATCGGTCTATATGGCAGCTATAGCCAAATCTGGACCGATCTGAGCCAAATTAACGAAGGAGTTCGAAGGGCTTAAAACAACTTACTGTCCCAAATTTCAGCAAAATTGGATAATAAATGTGGCTTTTATGGGCCTAAGTCCCTAAATTGGAGGATCGGTCAATATGGCAGCTATATCCAAATCTGGACCGGTCTGAGCCAAACTGACGAAGGATGTCGAAGGGCCTAACTTAACTCACTGTCTCAAATTTCAGCGACATTGGACAATTAACGCGCCTCCTATGGCCCCAAAACCTAAAACAGAGAGATCGGTCTAATAATGGGCAGCTATATAATCTGGACCGATCTGGGCCAAATTGACGAAGGACGTTGAAGGGCCTAACTTAACTCACTTTCTCAAATTTCAGCGACATTGGACAATTAACGCGCCTCCTATGGCCCCAAAACCTAAAACAGAGAGATCGGTCTATATGGCAGCTATATCCAAATCTGAACCGATCTGGGCCAAATTGACGAAGGACGTTGAAGGGCCCAAGACAACTCACTGTCCCAAATTTCAGCAAAATTGGATAATAAATGTGGCTTTAAAGGGCCTAAGACCCTAAATCGGAGTATCGGTCTATATGGCAGCTATATCCAAATCTGGACCGATCTGGGGCAAATTAACGAGGGACAACTCACTGTCCAAAATTTCAGCAAAATCGGATAATAAATGTGGCTTTTATGGGTCTAAGACCCTAAATAGGCCGATCGGTCTATATGGGGGCTATGTCAAGATATAGTCCGATATAGCCCATCTTCAGATTTAATCTGCTTATGGACAAAAAAAGAATCTGTGCAAAGTTTAAGCTCAATATCTCTATTTTTAAAAACTGCAGCGTTTTTTCAACAGACAGACGGACGGACATGTCTAGATCGTTTTAGATTTTTGCGCTGATCAAGAATATATATACTTTATAGGGTCGGAAATGGATATTTTGATGTGTTGGAAGTGAAATGACAAAATGAATATACCCCCATCCTTCGGTGGTGGGTATAAAAACGGCTGAACTGATTTGCTTGAAATTTTCGCAGATGGTGCGTTATGGACTCGTAGTGAAAATGGGGTACTTCATTTTTTGATATTCGAAGGGGAGCCGAACTGTCCCCCTTACCCTAATTTTCAGAAATGCCAGATCTCGTAGATGGATGGTACTATTTTAGCGAAATTTTGTGTGGTCTCTTATCATATACATAAAAATCAATTTGTGTTTGTATGTTTGTGTGTTCCTTATAGACTCAGAAACGGCTGAACCGATTTTCTTGAAATTTTCGCAGATGGTGCATTATGGACTCGTGGTGAAAATAGGGTACTTAATTTTTTGATAACCGAAGGGAGCCGAACTGTCCTCCTAACCCAAATTTTCAGTAATGTCATATCTCGGAGATGGGTTTTGCGATCTTAGCGAAATTTTGTGTGCTCTCATATAGTTCCGTAAAAATAAAAATTTGGTATCCAAATTTCGGATGGGGTGCCTAGGGGGGCTGCCCCACCCTAAAACCTACCAAACATATATTTAGACCAATCACTACAATATGGGACTCAAATGAAAGGTATTTGGTATAAGAAAACGTATCTGATATCCAATTGTCGGACCAAGTGCTGGGGGGACCACCCCTTACCCCCCAAAATACCCCTTTAATCGGACATATTTACCCGCCATGGCAATATGGGACTCAAATGAAAGGAATTTGCGAGTAGAATACGAATCTGATTTCCAAATGTGGGACCACGTTTCTCGGGGTCCACCCCTTTCCCAAAACACCCCCCAAACAGGACTTATTTACTGACCATGGGAATATGGGGCTTAAATAAAAGGTATTTGAATGTAGAATACGAATCTGATACCCAAATATGGGACCAAGTGTTTGGGGGATCGCCTCTCACCAAAAACATCCCCAAAGGGGACACATTTACGACCATAGCAATATGGGGCTCAAATGAAAGGTCTTTGGGAGTTAAGCACGAATTTGATATCAATATTCGGGAAAAGTGTCTATGGGGTCACCACACCCCCACAACACCACCCAAATAGGAAGTATTTTCTGACTATTGCAATATGAGGCTCAAATAAGAGGGTTTTTAAAGTGGAACACGAATCCGATATATATTTTCAAGGCCAACTCACTGAGTGGGCGCCCATTCCCCAAAACACCCTTAAAGACGGTCATGTTTACCGACTATGGAAATATGGGGCTCAAATTAAAGGTATGTGGGAGTAGACCACGTATCTGATATCACTGTCTCGCGGACGTCCCACCACCATAACAACCCCCAAATAGGACATATTTGCTCACCAAGCGACCAACCAACGAGATATTTCCCAAATCATTCCAAGCTACGTTATGAGATTTTATTTGTTGAAGAAAATGTTTGACCCACTTTTTTGTAAAGTGGTTGTGATATTCTCCCAAGCCAATCAAAACTAATCTAATTAAATCATCTTTTATCTGCATCGTCAATTAGCTTAAGAAAATTTAATATTCTGGCCTTGCTATAACATATTCATACATCAAAATGTTCTTGGGAATGTGATCATGTCTAAAAATAATGTTAAGTGATCCACTGTCAATCACCTGGGACCTGACAATTTGTTCAAATATTAAGAATGTTTTAGAATTCAAAAGAAAAAACCAAAACCAAAAAATCTGTCACAACACGATCGATTAATTTTATCGCTTG
The DNA here is from genome assembly GCF_963082655.1 of Stomoxys calcitrans. Lineage (NCBI taxonomy): Eukaryota > Metazoa > Arthropoda > Insecta > Diptera > Muscidae > Stomoxys > Stomoxys calcitrans. The sequence goes on along the minus strand of NC_081552.1, from coordinate 262,984,341 downwards.
TGAATCAAAATTCTCAACTAAAACCCATGCTCAAAACAACAATGCCGCCTAAAGACAGTTTAAGAAGCTTTTTGCCAAGAGCTAAAACTGCGAGTCTCAAGTAATGCGGATTGGATTTTTAATTAATACGAGAATGCAATTTGGCTTTTTTGCGGATTTTGAGTTACACACGATTTATTTTCTGTATAAACGTTGAAGTGAACATGAAGCAAATCTTTCTGATGGTTTGTTTGATTTGTTTACAACCTGCCACTTATCATTCTGTCAGTGCAACATCATAAATTCTTCAAGACTGCCTGCGGCGGCGTCGTCGCCGTCGCCGTCTCTCCGTCATCGAAGACAGGAGAGTGCAATCCCAATTGTTGGTAACGGCTACATTCTACCGCCAAAGTCGCTAGCTATAAGCGGCTTAGCCTCAAACATCGCTCAAGTCCGCCAATGCAGCCATGGTGGGTGTTCAGGCTGTTTTCTTCTCATTCCTCTCCAACAACAGCAACATTGCCGACATCATCATCAGCGTCGTCATGAGCTTGTACTGAAGTTTCAATATCTAAAGTTTAACGAAGATATCTATCTGTGTTTGGAGGCTCAATTATTGTAAGTGCCACAACAAGAGCTGAGCCACAACACCAACGCCATCATCATCATCATCATAACCACATCCAGTGGAAAAGTTCACAATGAAGTGAACTGTAACAAATCCGTGTTTTGACATGAAGAGAAGCCACAATGGAGTTAATTGGAAATCAAGAAAAAATATACGAAAAAAGAGTTCATATACAATAATATATAAGATAAACTGTTGAAAAAGTGGGTCACTAAAAATTTAAATCAGATGAATTATGAATGAACAAAAAAAATTTAAGTTAATAAAAAAAATTTTTGATACTAAATATTAAAAAAATTAACTAAAAACAAGTAAAAAGGCTTTAAGTTCGGCCGGGCCGAACTTTGGATACCCACCACCTCGGGTATATATGTGAACCACCTTCCGTCAAAATCTGGTGAAAAAAAACATACCATATGCCACAAGCATCTATAACGAAATATGCTCCGATTTGGACCAAATACTAATAAATACAAGTCATTGTTCAATTGTGTATAGCAAAATATTAATCTCCTTAGTAGTTATATGAAAAAAATAAACTGATCTGAACCATATACGACACGGATGTCGAAAAACCTAATATAAGTCACTGTGTAAAATTTCAGTGAAATCAAATTTTAAATGCTCCTTTAAATGCCAAGACTTTAAATCGAGAGATCGGTCTTCATAGCAGCTATATCCAAATCTGCACCGATTTGGGCCAAGTTGGAGACAAATGCCGAAGAGTCTTATTCAACGCACTGTCCCAAATTTCAGCGAAATCGGACAATAAATGCGCCTTTTATGGCCCCAAAACCTTAAATCGAGAGATCGGTCTATATGGCAGCTATATTCAAATCTGGACCGATGTAAGCCAAATTGAAGCAGAATATCGAAGGACCCAACTAAACTCACTGTCCCGAATTTCGGCGACATCGGACAAAGAATGCGCCTTTTATGGCCCCAAAATCTTAAATCAAGATATCGGTCTATATGACAGCTATATCCAAATTTGGACCAATGTGAGCCAAATTGAAGCAGAATATCGAAGAGCCCAATACAACTCACTGTCCCAAATTTCGACGACATCGGACAATAATTGCGCCTTTTATGGGACCAAAGGCTTAAATCGGCGGATCAGTCTATATGGCAGCTATATCCAAATCTGGACCGATTTGGGCCACGTTGCAGAAAAATGCCGAAAAGCCTAACACAACGCACTGTCCCAAATTTCGGCGAAATCGGACAAAAAATTCGCCTTTTAAGGACACAAAACCTTAAATCGAAAGATCGGTCGATATGGCAACTATATTCAAATCTGGACCGATCTGGGCCATATTGCAGAAGTATATCAAGGGGCTTCACTTAACCCACTGTCCCAAATTTCGGCGACATCGGGTAATAAATGTGGTTTTAATGGCCCCAAAACCTAAAACCGAGAGATGGTTCTATATAGCAGCTGTATCCAAATCTGGACCGATCTATGCCAAATTGACGATGGACGTCGAAGAGCCTAACACAACTCACTCTCTCAAATTTTAGCGACATCAGGTAATAAATGTGGCTTCTATGGCCCCAAAACCTAAAACAGAAAGATCGGTCTATATGGCAGCTATATCCAAATCTGGACCAATCTGTGCCATATTGCAAAAGTATGTCAACGGGCTTAACTTAACTCACTGTCCTAAATTTTGGCGACATCGGACAAAAAATACGCCTTTTATAGGCCCAAAACCTTAAATCGAGAGATAGGTCTTTATGGCAGCTATATCCAAATTTAAAACCGATCAGGGCCAAACTGAAGGAGGATGTCGATAGGCCTTAGACAACTTACTGTCCCAAATTTCAGCAAAATCGGATAATAAATGTGGCTTTTTTGGGCCTAAGATCCTAAATCGGAGGATCGGTCTATATGGCAGCTATAACCAAATCTGGACCGATCTGGTCCAAATTGACGAAGGATGTCGAAGGGCTCAACACATCTTACTGTCCCAAATTTCAGCAAAATCGGATTATAAATGTGGCTTTTATGGGCCTAAGACCCTAAATGGGAGGATCGGTCTATATGGGGGCTATATCAATATATAGTCCGATATAGCCCATCTTCGAACTTAACCTGCTTATGGACAAAAAAAGAGTCTGTGCATAATTTCAGCTTAATATCTCTGCTTTAAAAGACTGTAGCGTGATTTCAACAGACGTACGGACGGACATGGCTAGATCGTCTTAGATTTTTACGCTGATTAAGAACATATATACTTTATATGGTCGGAAATAGATATTTCGATTTGTTGCAAACGGAATGACAAAATTAATATACCCCCATCCTTCGATGGTGGGTATAATAGACATATTGAGCTGAAACTTTGAACATATTCTTCTTTTGTCTATAAACAGGCTAAGTTCGAAGATGAGCTATATCAGACTTTATCTTGATATAGCCCCCATATAGACCGATCTTTCGATTTAGGGTATTTGGCCCATAAAAGCCACATTTGTCTTCGACAACTTTTTGCAATTTGGGTCAGCTCGGTTCAGATTTGGATATAGCTGCATATAGACCGATCTCTCGATTTAAGGTTTTGGGCCCATTAAAGGCGCATTTTTTGTCCGATGTCGACGAAATTTGGGACAGTAAGTTGTGTAAGGCCCTTCAACATTCTTCTTCAATTCGGCCCAAATCGGTTCACATTTGGACATAGCTGCCATATAGACCGATCTCTCGATTTGAAGTCTTGATCCCATAAAAGACACATTTATAATCCGATTTCGCCGAAATTTGACACAGTGACTTATGTTAGGCTTTTCGACATCCGTGTGGTAAATGATTCAGATCGGTCTTTGTGTGGATATGGCTACCAATATTTTGTTGTTCAAAATTGAACAATGACCTGTACTTTTTAGACCTCTCAATATCCATGTCGAATTTGGTCCAAATCGGACCATATTTAGCCCGGCCGAACTTAACGCCTTTTTATACCCTCCACCATAGGATGGCGGTATATTAATTTCTTCATTCTGTTTGTAACTACTCGAAATATTCGTTTGAGACCCCATAAAGTTTATATATTCTTGATCTTCGTGACATTTCATGTCGATCTAGCCATGTCCATCCATCTGTCCGTCGAAAGCACTCTAGCTTTCGAAGGAGTAAAGCTAGCCGCTTGAAATTTTGCACAAATACTTTTTATTAGTGTAGGTCGGTTGGGATTGTAAATGGGCCAAATAGGTCTATGTTGTGATATAGCTGCCATATAAACCGATTTTGGGTCTTGACTTCTTGAGCCACTAGAGGGCTCAATTCTTACCCGAATGGAATGAAATTTTGCACGTGGTGTTTGGTGTCACTTCCAATAACTGCGCCAAGTATGGTCCAAATCGGTCAATAACTTGATTTAGCTGCCATATAAACCGATCTTGGGTCTTGACTTCTTGAGCCTCTACAGGGCGCAATTCTCATCCGATTTAATTGAAATTTTGCACGTGGTGTTTCGATACCACATCCAACAACTACGCTATATATGGTTTAAATCGGTACATGTTTTGACAAAGCTGCCATATAAACCGATCTTGGGTCTTGACTTCTTGAGCCTCTAGAGGGCGCAATTCTCGTCCGATTTGATTGAAATTTTCCACGTGATGTTTTGCAATGGTTTCCAATAACTGCGCTAAGTATGGTTTAAATCGGTTCATGTTGTGATATAGCTGCTATATAAACCGATCTTGGGTCTTGACTTCTTGAGCCTCTAGAGGGCGCAATTCTCATCCGATTTAACTGAAATTTTACACGTAGTGTTTTGGTATCACTTCCAACCACTGTCTTAAGTATGATTTAAATTGGGTCATAATCTGGTATAGCTGTACTATATAAACCGATCTTGGATCTTGACTTCTTGAGCCGCCAGAGGGCGAAATTCTTATCCGATTTGGCTGAAATTTTGCACGAGGTGTTTTTTTATGACTTCCAATAACTGTGCTAAGTACGGCGCAAATCGGTATGGAACCTGATATAGCTGCCGATCTGCGATCTAGACTTCTTGAGCCTCTAGAGGGCGTAATTCTCATCCGATTTGGCTGAAATTTTGTACAACGGCTTCTCTCATGACCTTTAACATACGTGTCTAAATCGATCAATAGCTTGATATTGCTCCCATATGAACCTATCTCCCGATTTTGCTTCTTGGGCCCCTTCAAGGCGCAGTTCTTATCCGAATGAATTGAAATATTACACAATGACTTTTACAATGTTCACCACTCATTTATGGTCCGAATCTGACTATAACTTGATGTAGCTCCATAAGCATAGAACTCGCTAAATGCGATCCATGGTGGAGGGTATATAAAATTCGGCCCGGCCGAACTTAGCACGCTCTTACTTGTTATTAGTGACCTCTGAGTTACATAGCCTTCATTGAATAATAAAATTTAAAATATATACAACAATTTCTTATTAAATATTTCAAGATTCCCACATTAAATTTGTTTATATGTGTTGTTATAAATTTTTATGATTTAAATATATGGTGCATTGTCTTCCATGAATCGCAGCCAATTAGCCGCAAAAAATAAAAATATTTCTAAATATTGAATGGGTTTCAGCTATGTCCTAATCTCATGCTCATATTAGCTATGCAATTTCATCATTTTTCTTTTTTTATTAAACCAGAAATGACTCAGAATGTTATTTTATTCACAACTGCTCACAATTTATATGAACATTTTCATTAAATGCGCCACATATGCAATTCTCTTCTAAGATTAACACGATTCTCTGCTGCAGGCGCTCATTGAAGATGCATACCAGATATTTATATTAACATATTTACAATTGCATCCATATTCAAACGTGTGTGTGTATGTATGTATGTATGTATCCATGCACCAGGAGTACTCGTGGTATGAGTGCACCTACCTGTGTTCGCATGTGAGGGTGAATGCTAGAGCCCTTCTAATTTTTGTTTGAATACAGCGCTCAGTGATTTTGGATCGCAAAAAAATGCTGAAATAAATGAACCCGAACGGTACAAATTGCACGAATTACCTTCAAATTATAAAAAACAGTGCAGATGTTTTTTTTACTGCGCTTTTTGTTGTTGCTGTTCACTTCTTTATGTGTTATTGTGTTGTAGTTGGTGCTTTTGTCACATCCTATTATGCAGCTATTCACTGGTAAGGGATGCCAACACAGATGGCATTGAATAAAACTGTTGATGGTGTTTCTATGCGTTAATTAAATGTTCAATGGGATCAAAGGCCTACCATTTCTTCAAGAAGTCATAATTATGTAACTATCTGAGTGAGATATGGTGAGAATTTTGGAGAGCATATATTGTATGTTCTGGATCACAAATTTCAAAAATCGTTAAAAAAATGGAGGTTGAAAGCAGTGCTGCATTAACTAACGCTGTTCAGCAACTGCTAGTCGGAAAATTTCGTAAATCTCTCTTATTTTCTAAGAGTGGACAGCAAAGATCCTGTAGTACATCATAAAAGGTATGTTTTTACCATAGAAGAATATTTGGTACGAATGCTCCTTGCTGTCGTCAAACATTCATCTTCAAATCGCTTATTCGTATATGATCCAGACCTTTGCAAACATTCTTTAGTTGATACAGGAGTCGAAATTTCAGTTTTACCTCTCATCAAAAGCCAATTACAGCAGATTTCCGATCATTATAATCTGTTTGCAGCCAACGGTAGCCCCACTAGCACAAATAAAGGCTTGAAGATTACTCTAATGTCCATGATATCGGCAAGTAATTGAAGGTGGAAAGGAATATACCGTCCTCAAAGTTCGGGATTTATGTGGAGATATTACATTGACTTGGTTGCTGGACACGACAACATTTGAAGACCAGTAAGCTAGGAAGTACTAGGAATGCTGGGTCAAGGTGGAAATGGAAACAACCCCATTAGTGGGACTCTTTGGCCTGGCAATAGCCGATAAAAACGTAGTCAATGACGACATGCATGGAATCCCACGCATTTATTCTTCTATGAATTACGTTGAATAGAGCATGGAGTGTTAAACTAACCAGAATGGACGATACCCCAACTATGTCTATGTTATGGTCTTACCATCTTCCAATCTTACCTACAAAACGGCAGGCTTCTCGGAACAAGAGGCAAAACAAGAGGCTTCTCGGCACCTGAACCAAATATGATTCAGATCGGCCAATATTTGGCAAATTTGAGTAAAGCTGTCATATATGCCGATCTGCATATTTAAGATCTTAAGCTCAAAAAAGCCAGAACAGTAAGTAAAACTACTAAATTTACAAAATCTCCCATGAACATTCCATCAAGGAACAGTAGATACTTCTCTCATATAAATGAGTGCACTCCGAAAAAAGTTGAAGCTTAATAATGGGCGGCCTCCTTTGTTATGCCGAGTCCGAACGGCATGCCGCATAGCGACACCACTTGGTAAAGAAAAGTTTTAACATGGCAGTATACATTACAAATATAGCCAGCATTAGCCAGCCGCTGAAAATTTTGTAAATGTTCACGCCGGGATTTGAACCCAGGCTTTTGGCGTCATAGGCCGACACGCTAACTTCTGCGCCACGGTGGCCTCTTAGTGAGCGAGACTAGGCCACTCAAAAACCGAATATGGTTTACGTGAGATCACATTACAGACCGATCTGCCTATTGAGAGTTGGGAGCACATAAAAGGCGCATTTGTTCGATTTCATCGAAATTTCGATAAAATGTGAAACAGTGAGTTGCACTATCCGATATCCATCCGATATCCGAACCACGAATGTTTTACATCAGGCCATATTTATATATATCCGCTTCATATAATGATCTACCAATATAATTTCTCAACCCCAATAAAGGAGGCATGTATTATCCGATTTCGCTGAAAATTAGAACAGTAAGTTGGACTAGGCCTTTTGTTGTCCGAACCGGAGATAGTGCAGTTCTGATAAAGCTTAAACGCATAAAAGTCTCATTCACAATCCGATTTCGTAGAAATATGAAACTGTGACTTGTTTAAGGCTTCTCGGCACCTGAACCAAATATGATTCAGATCGGCCCATATTTGGCATATTTGGATATTAATAAGGATATAGATGTGTTTTAATGAAATTCAAGAATACATGGTGGTGAGTATCCGAAGTTCGGCACGTCCTTAAAGGGTTTTTTCCTGTTTGCTTTTTTGAAATGGAAAAAAAGCGTAAAAGCGTCGATCCGTCGATTTACGGTCCTAAGCCCATAAAAGCCACATTTATTATTCAAATTTGCTGAAATTTGGACCAGTGAGTTGTGTTAGGCCCTTCGACATCCTTCGTCAATTTGGCTCAGATCGGTCTAGATTTCGATGTAGCTGCCATATAGATCGATTCTCCGATTTAGGGCCTTAGGCTCATAGAAGCCACATTTATTATCAGATTTTGCTGAAATTTGAGACAGTGAATTTTATTAGACCCCTCGACATCCTTCATCAATTTGGCCCAGATCTGTCTAGGTTTGGATATAGCTGCCATATAGACCGATCTCCCGATTTAGGGTCTTAGGCATATAAAAGCCACATTTATCATCCGATTTTGCTGAAAATTGGGACAGTAAGTAGTGTTAGGCCCTTCGACATCCTTTGAAAATTTGTCTCAGATCGGTTTAGATTAGAATATAGGGGCCATATAAACCGATCCGCCGATTTAGGGTCTTAGACCCATAAAAGCCACATTTATTATCCGATTTTGCAGAAATTTAATACAGTGAGTTGTGTAGGGCTTCTCGACATCCTTCATCAATTTGGCCCAGATCTGTCTAGGTTTGGATATAGCTGCCATATAGACCGATCTGCCGATTTAGGGTCTTAGGCCGATAAAAGCCACATTTATTATGCGATTTTGCGGAAATTTGGGACAGTGAGTTTTGTTAGACCCCTCGACATCCTTTGTCAATTTGGCTCTGATCGGTTCAGATTTGGGTATAACCGCCATTCAGACCGATTTCTCGATTTAAGGTTTTGGGCCCATAAAAGACGCATATATTTTCCGCTGCCGCTGAAGTTTGGGACAGTGAGTTGTGTTAGGCCCTTCGACATTCTTCTTTGATTTGTCTCAGATCGGTCCAAATTTTGATATAGCTGCCATATAGACCGATGTCTCAGTTTAAGGTTTTGGGGCCATAAAAAGCGCATTTATTGTCCGTTGTCGCTGAAATTTGAGACAGTGACTTGTGTTGAGCTCTACGACGACTTTCTTCAATTTGGCCCAGATCGGTTCAGATTTGGATATAACTGCCGTATAGACCGATCTCTCCATTCAAAGTTTCGGGCTCTTAAAAGGCGCATTTATTTTCCGATGTCGCTGAAATTTGGGACAGAGAGTTGAGTTCAGCCCTCCACAAATTTCTGCAATTTGGTCTAGATCGATCAACATTTGCGTATAGCTGCCATATAGACCATATCTCGATTTAAAGTCTTGGCCCCAAAAAAGGCTCATTTATAATCTGATTTAACTGACACAGTGACTTATGTTAGGCTTTTCGACATCCGTGTCGTTCAGATCGGTTTATTTTCATACCCTCCACCGTAGGGTATACTAATTTGGTCATTCTGTTTGTAACTACTCGAAATATTCGTCCGATAACCCATAAAGTATAAATATTCTTGATCGTCGTGACATTTTATGTCGATCTAGCCATGTCCGTCCGTCCGTCTTTCTGTCGAAAGCACGCTAGCTTTCAAAGAAGCTAGCCGGTTGATATTTTGCACAAATACTTCTTATTAGTGTAGGTCGGTTGGGATTGTAAATGGGCCAAATCGGTCCATGTTTTGATATAGCTGCTATATAAACCGATCTTGGGTATTGACTTCTTGAGCCTCTAGAGGGAGCAATTCTCATCCGATTTGACTGAAATTTTGCACGTGGTGTTTTGGTATCACTTCCAACAACTGCGCTAAGTATGGTTTAAATCGGCCTATGTTTTGATATACCTGCCATATAAACCGATCTTGAGTCTTGACTTCTTGAGCCTCTAGAGGGCGCAATTCTTATCCGATTTGAATGAAATTTTGCACGAAGCACGATATCCAATAACTGTTCCAAGTATGGTTCAAATCGGTTCATAACCTGATATAGCTGCTATATAAACCGATCTGGGATCTTGACTTCATGAGTCTCTAGAGGTCGCAATTATTATCCGATTTGCCTGAAATTTTGTACGACGGGTCCTTACATGACCATCAACATACTTCTTATTAGTGTAGGTCGGTTGTGATTGTAAATGGGCCAAATCGGTCCATGTTTTGATATAGTTGCCATATAAACCGATCCTGGGTCTTGACTTCTTCAGCCTCTAGAGGGCGCAATTCCTATCCGATTAGGCTGAAATTTTGCAAGACGTATTTTAATCTTACTTTCAACAACTGTGTCAAATAAAGTTCAAATCGGTTCATAACCTGATATAGCTGCCATATAAACCGATCTGGGATCTTGACCTCTTGAGTCTCTAGAGGTCGCAATTATTATCCGATTTGCCTGAAATTTTGTACGACGGATCCTCTCATGACCATCAACATACTTCCTATTAGTGTAGGTCGGATGGGATTGTAAATGGGCCAAATCGGTCCATATTTTGATATAGCTGCCATATAAACCGATCTTGCGTCTTGACTTCTTGAGCCTCTAGAGGTCGCTATTATTATCCGATTTGCCTGAAATTTTGCAAGACGTTTTTTATTCTTACTTTCAATAACTGTGTCAAATAAGGTTCAAATCGGTTCACAACCTAATATAGGTGCTATATAAACCGATCTGGGATCTTGACCTCTTGAGTCTCTAGAGTCTCTAGAGGTCGCAATTATTATCCGATTTGCCTGAAATTTTGTACGACGGATCCTCTCATGACCATCAACATACGTGTTTATTATGATCTGAATCGGTCTATAGCCTGATACAGCTCCCATATAAATCGATCTCTCCATTTGACTTCTTGAGCCCCCAAAGGGCTCAATTCTTATTCGAATTGGCTGACATTTTTCACAGGTCTCCAATATATAAATTAATTGTGGTCCGAACAGGACCATATCTTGATATATATCGCAAATCTTCTGTTATATCCTGTTTTGCCTAAGAAGAGATGCCGGGAAAAGAACTCGACAAATGCGATTCATGGTGAAGGGTATATAAGATTCGGCCCGGCCGAACTTAGGAAGCTTTTACTTGTTAGCTATAGCTACTAATATGAGAGAAGAAATATTGGGTTGCCCAAAAAGTAATTGCGGATTTTTGATATAGTCGGCGTTGACAAATTTTATCAACGACTTGTGACTCTGTAATTGCATTCTTTCTTCTGTCAGTTATCAGCTGTTACTATTAGCTTGCTTTAGAAAAAAAGTATATTTGATTAAAGTTCATTCTAAGTTTTATTAAAAGTGCATTTACTTTCTTTTAAGAAATCCGCAATTACTTTTTGGGCAACCCAATATTTGTTCTAGGCAGCCACGCCATTCTGAGTTATTAAAGCTATTTCCGTCTATCTGTCAGTCGAAACCATGCCCATTTTCTAAGTAAAACTACCAATTTGCCAAATTTGAACAAGTGCTTCATAGTTATTAATGGAAGTTGGTGGGAATTGGAAAAGGGGCCAAATTTGGGCCCCGCATATAAAAACCTTTAAGACCACTCCTCAGAACTGCCCTACAGATTTATCAGCTAGATAGCTTTATACCATGCATAAAGAAATCTAACATTTCTTAAACAAAAGCCCCTCTCTGTCAACCCTAAACTATGCACAATTGAATTGAAAAACACCAGCAAATGAATAGAATTCTGCACTTGTATTTGTTTCATAGAAGTTCTATGGCTGTCAAAATAGTTTAAGAGAAAAAAAAACAAGGAAAAATACAAAAGCCAAACAAAAAGCAAAGCATCACACTCATTGTGTCTTCTTAAAGGTTTGCTCTTGTGCGGCAAACAGAATTGAGCTCAAAACTGCATTGGAAAATAAAGCGAAACAAACCGAAAAAAGCGAAATGTGAAAAATAGTTTCAAAGTTAGATTTCGGTCGACTGGGGAGTATTACACATAAATTTCAACGTTCACTGGAAACATTTTAAGTTTGGCATACGTTAACATAACATCTCATCCACGGGCAAAAGCAACGCAACGCAACATTTAATAAAGTGCGCGCATCGAGAGACGTTACAACAAATTGGCAATCACGACGAAAACCAAGGCAGCGACTGTGGCCTGAACCAACGCCAATAACCCAACAAACACTGTTTTAAACAAACAAAAAAAAAAAAAAATCTGTTAACACACCAAACATAAGAATACAATTCGAGAAAACATATGTGAGCCATGAATTGTTGAGATACCAAATAAATTTGGCAATTGCATCAATGGCAGATCAATGAGAAAATGCATCGCTTGAGTGCATCGCATTTAGGTGTGAGTGAGTGAATGCGTCTGTGGTAGCAGCAATCACACCGGCAACTGCACAGCAACAGCAAAACCAAACTAAATTCAAGCACATAAAACACAACAACAACTCAATAAACAAAATAAACGTTTAAATTTTGCTAACCGTCCCAAATGATTGTAATGTGGTAGACCGACTTCACCAATACACTCACAAGCTCGGCTGCTCTTTGCAAATCAAAAGAAGAACCTCGTGAATGCAAATTTTTTGTCTAGTTTTTGTTCGTGAACCAATTCAAATTCAAACCAAGCATTAGTTTGGCGGTACCTGTGAGTTAAACTTCAATTAAACCGCTGAAGAAGCCAAAAAAAACCCAACAACAGTAAATTGAAAGTTGCCCAAAAGAAAAAAAAATTACAATTTCCCGCTATTCACATTGAGTTTTGATTTTTTTGGCCAAAAAGGAAAGGGTAAGTTCAAGTTTTAAATGACTGTGGTATTTTTGTGTTGTTTTTTTTTTCTCTCTTTAGTTTTGAAATTCCCTTTCTGTATTCGATAGATGATGCTCATAACTATTAATCATTTTCTTGGTTTCTTGGTTTTTGATCATTTTGAACTTTTACCTTTACAAACAACGAAAGCCCTTTCAATAATTCAATATTTCCTTTTTTGGCCATCCATGATCGCTTTCCTGTGTCTGTAAGTGTTTTGTTTACTTCCTTTTTTTCCCCCAATTGATTTTGCGCCATAACGCCCTGAACTTCATTTTAAGGTTGTCTTGGCCTGTTGCGAGTTTTGCAAAAATATTTGATTTATCTTTGTGGTCATTTCCATTGTACTTTTCAGAGGGCATGCTACAGTAGGCCATTTGGACCGCACTGTTTGTTATACCCTCCTCCATAGGATGGGGGCATACTAATTTCGTCATTCTGTTTGTAAAATTGCAAATTGCAAATTTTGCCCATGAACATTCCACAAAGGAACAGGGGCAAACTTCTCAAATATCAATGAGTGCAGTCCGATTCAAGTTAAAGCTCAATGATAAGGGGCCGCAGTGCGACACCTCTTTGGAGAGAAGTTTCAGATGGCATAGTACCTCACAAATGTTGCCTGAGGGGAAAACCACCGCTGAAAATTTTTTTCTGATGATCTCGCCAGGATTCGAACCCAGGCGTTCAGCGTCGTAGGCGGACATGCTAACCTCTGCGCTACGGTGGCCTCCATGTTTGTTTGGCCTCTGTTTGAAACTACTCGAAATATTCATCTAAGACCCCATAAAGTACATACATTCTTGATTGTCATGACATTTTAAGTCGATCTAGCCATGTCCGTCCGTCTGCCCTTCCAGCCGTCCCCCTATTTGTCCGTCCGTCCGTTTGTCTATCGAAAGCACGTTAACTTTCGAAGGAGTAAAGCTAGCCGCTTGAAATTTTGCCCAAACACTTCTTATTAGTGTAGGTCGCTTGGGATTGTAAATGGGCCATATCGGTCCATGTTTTGATAAAGCGGCCATATAATCCGATCTAGGATCTTGATTTCTTGAGCCACTAGAGGACGCACTTCTTATCCGATTTCGCTGAAATATTGCATGAGGTGTTTCGTTATGATATTCAACAACTGTGCCAAGTATGGTTGAAATCGGTCCATAACCTGATATAGCTGTCATATAAACCTATTTGGGGTCTTGACATCTTGAGCCTCTAGAGGGCGCAATTCCTATCCGATTTGGCTGAAATTTTGTACGACGTGTTTTGTTATGACTTCCAATAACTGTGCTAAGTATGGTTTAAATCGGCTCATAAACTGATATAGCTGTCATATTAACCGATCTTGAATCTGGACTTCTTTACCCGGTAGAAGGCGCAATTCCTATCCGATTTAGCTGAAATTTTACACGACGTGTTTCGTTATGACTTCCAACAACTGTGACAAATATAGTTTAAATCGGTCTATAACCTAATATAGCTGCCATATAAACCGATCTGGGATCTTGATTTTTTGAGCCTCTAGAGGGCACATTTGGCTGAAATTTTGTACAACGGCTTTGCTCACTACCTTCAATATACGTACCAAATATGATTTGAATCAGTCTTTGGCCTCATACAGCTCCCATATAAACCGATCTTCCCAAGAAGTAGGGTCCGAATCGAAACATAACTTGATGTAGCTCCAAAAGTCTAACATAAGCACTGCGTCAAATTTCAGCGAAATCGGATTATAAGTGTGCCTTTAATGGGGCCAAGACATTATAGCGAAAGAAACGATTTGGTCCCAATTGAAGGGGGGTGTTGAAGGGCCTAACACAACTCTCTGTCCCAAATTTCGGCGAAATCAGACAACAAACACATCTTTTGTAAGCCCAAAACCTTAAATCGAGTTATCGGTCTATATGGCAGCTATATCCAAATCTAGACCGATCTGGGCCATTTTTCAGAAAGATCTTAAGGGGCATAACGCACGTCACTGTCCCAAATTTCGGCGAAATCGGATATTAAATGCGTCTTTTATGGGCCCAAAACCTTAAATCGAGAGATCGGTCTATATGGCACCTATAGCCAAATCTCAACCGGTCTGAGCCAAGTTGACAAAAAATGTCGATTGGCCCAACATAACTCATTGTCCCACATTTGGGCAAAATCGGATAATAAATGTGGCTTTATGGGTCTACGATCCTAAATCGGCGGATCGGACTATATGACACCTATATCCAAATCTGGACCAAATTGACGAAAGATGTCGAAGGGCCTAACATAACTCACTGTCCCCAATTTCAGCAAAATCTGATAGTAAATGTGGCTTTTATGGGCCTAAGACCCTAAATCGGAGGATCGGTCTATATGGGGGCTATATCAAGATATAGTCCGATATAGCCCATCTTCGAGTTTAACCTGTTTATGGACAAAAGTTTCAGCTCAATATTTTTAAGGACTGTAGCGTGATTTCAACAGACGGACGGGCAGACAGACAGACGGACGGACAGACGGACGGGCAGACGGACGGACGGACAGACGGACGGATAGACGGACGGACAGACGGACGGACAGATGGATGGACACACGGACGGACGGACGGACAGACGGACGGACAGACGGACGGACAGACGGACGGACAGACGGACGGACAGACGGACGGACAGACGGACGGACAGACGGACGGACGGACGGACGGACAGACGGACGGACAGACGGATGGACAGACGGACGGACAGACGGACGGACGGACAGACGGACGGACAGACGGACGGACAGACGGACGGACGGACAGACGGACGGACAGACGAACGGACGGACGGACAGACGGACGGACAGACGGACGGACAGACGGACGGACGGACAGACGGACGGACAGACGGACGGACGGACGGACGGACAGACGGACGGACGAGTAGACGGACAGACATGGCTAGATCGTCTTAGATTGTTACGCTGATCAAGAATATATATACTTTATTGGGTCTGAAATTAATATTTCGATGTGTTGTAAACGGAATGACAAAATGAATATAACCCCATTCTTTGGTGGTGGGTATGACAAGTAAAAACGTATAAAGTTCGGTTGGACCGAATCTGGGAAACCCATGGTGGGTTTCCCAGATTCGGTCGGATTTTGCTAAAAATTTACACAAATAATAATTTTCTGCCAAACCAGACAAAAATTAAAGTTCAAAGTGCCGAAAAAGATAATCAAAAGATCGGTTTTATTGGAGCTATATCACATTATGGACCGATTTGAAACGTATTTGGCACAATTGTTGAAAGTTGTAGCAGAACGGTAGATCAGTTTATATGGGAGCTATTCCTGAAGGTTACCATGGCGCAGAGGTTAGCATGTCCGCCTATGACGCTGAACGCATGGGTTCGAATCCTGGCGAGACCATCACAACAAAATTTTCAACGATGGTTTTCCCCTCCTAATGCTGGCACTCATTTGTTAGGTACCAAGCCATGTAAAAACTTATCTCCAAAGAGGTGTCGCAATGCGGCACGCCGTTCGGACTCGGCTATAAAAAGGAGGCCCCCTATCATTGAGCTTGAATCGGACTGCACTCATTCATATGCGAGAAGTTTGCCCCTGTTCCTTAGTGGAATGTTCATGGGCAAAATTTGCAATTTGCATACCTGGAGGCCACAGTGGCGCAGAAGTTTGCATATTCGCCTGTAACGTTGAACGCCTGGGTTCAAATACCGGCAAGAACATTAGAAAAAGTTTCAGCGTTCGTTTTCCTCTTACTGATGCTGGCTACATTTTTGAGGCTACATTTTTGGCTACATTTGCCATGTTAAAACTACTCTATTAAGTGGTGTCGCCAAGTGGCATACCGTTCGGATACGGATAGGATAGGAGGCCCCTCGTTACAACAAAGTTCGAAGAGGCTTTTTCTTATTCTATTTATTAACTGTTGATCAATTATCCTGCAAGATTAGTCTAGCAAGAATACCACATGTGGACATGACTTCAAATACCTTTGGATATATAAGACCGTCGAAGTCTGCTTTAAAGCTGCCAAATGGGAGGTTTTGCTATGTTCCTCTTGGATTATTCGGGATCTGGTGTAGTGTAAACATGTTGCAACTGTTAGATTTGCGGATAAGTTTTGTTTTAGGATTTAATCTAAATGTGATCATTTGAAGGTTTCTTTTAAATTCTTCAATCAAATATTTTATGGGGTTCTACTTCAAGATCGTTAAGAGAACAGAAGCCTAGTTTAAAGTCGTTGATACTCACCATTGCTTCAACTTTGTGTGTGTTCTACTTCAAGATCGTTAAGAGAACAGAAGCCTATTTTAAAGTCGTTGATACTCACCATTGCTTCAACTTTTGTGTGTGTGTGTTTTTTTTTCTATTTTACCCTTAGCTATCTTACGTGCAATATGTCAGTGACGCTGGTCGATTTTTGCCATACCATTCCTTCCACATTTGCCTTTGTCATGGCTATGAATGCACTCCAATGCCTTGCAATTTGATTTACTCGCAGTACTTTGGCCAAAGTCACTGGCTTCAAGCATTTTCAAGACAAAATTTAATGTTAATTTTTTTTTCTTCTCGCCATGCTTTCGTCGAGATTTGGCCTAATGTTGCTGCCATTGCGAGAGACATGATTTTCTTGGCCTTTTTTTTTTTTTTTTGGGGGGGGGGTTGTTTTGGCTATTGTGGCTGCTTAATTTGCATCGTTCAACATTTAAAACGTGATTGGGTGAATTTGTTTGCGTTTGCGTTTTATTTATGGCGACCGAGACCGCTGTTACTTTGTGTACTTGTCCGAAGACATACATTTGGGAGTTGTATTTCCAGAGCATAACTTCACGTCACGCTACAATTTCCGCACTCCTAATTGTAGTGAATAAGCGAATTTTAATTAGGCTGATCATTGGACTTTAATGAAAATGTAACCTACAGCAGTTGGATCATTGGTGAGAAGCCCAACATAAGGGGAATTTTATATCAAAACAAGTAAAAGCGTGCCAAGTTCGTCCGGGCCGAATCTTATATACCCTCCACCATGGATCGCACTAGTCGAGTTCCTTTCCCGGCATCTCTTCTTAGGCAAAACAGGATATAAGAAAAGATTTGCTCTGCTATTAGAGCGATATCAAGATATGGTCCGGTTTGGACCACAATTAAATTATATGTTGAAGACCTGTGTAAAATGTTGCCCAATTCGAATAAGAATCGCGCCCTTTAGGGGCTCAATAAGTAAAATAGAGTGATCGATTTATATGGGAGCTGTATCGGGCTATCGACCGATTCAGACCAAAATAAACACGTATGTTGATCATGAGAGAAGCCGTCGTAAAAAATTTCAGGCAAATCGGGTAATAATTACGACCTCTAGAGGCTCAAGAAGTCAAGATCCCAGATCGGTTTATATGGCAACTATATCAGGTTATGGACCGATTTAAACCATACTTGGCACAGTTGTTGGATATCATAAGAAAACACGTCGTGCCAAAATTCATTCAAATCGGATAAGAATTGCGGCCTCTAGAGGCTCAAGAAGTCAAGACCCAAGATCGGTTTATATGACAGCTATATCAGGTTATAGACCGATTAGAACCATTCTTGGCACAGTTGTTGGATATCACGACAAAACACATCGTGCGAAATTTCATTCCAATCGGACAAGAATCGCACACTCTAGAGGCTCAAGAAGTCAAGACCCAAGATCGGTTTATATGGCAGCTATATCAGGTTATGGACCGATTTGAACCATACTTGGCACAGTTGTTGGATATCATAACAAAACACGTCGTGCCAAAATTCATTCAAATCGGATAAGAATTGCGACCTCTAGAGGCTCAAGAAGTCAAGACCCAAGATCGGTTTATATGACAGCTATATCAAAACATGGACCGATATGGCCCATTTACAATAGTAACTGACCTACAGTTATAAGAAGTATTTGTGCAAAATTTCAAGCGGCTAGCTTTACTCCTTCGGAAGTTAGCGTGCTTTCGACAGTCGGACGGACGGACGGACAGATAGACAGACGGACGGACATGGCTAGATCGACATAAAATGTCACGACGATCAAGAATATATATACTTTATGGGGTCTCAGACGAATATTTCGAGTAGTTACAAACAGAATGACGAAATTAGTATACCCCCCATCTTATGGTGGAGGGTATAATGAAAGGTCATGCTAACAGTTTAAGCACGGTAGACCTAATTTGAAGAGGCCGCGGTAGCGCAGAAGTTTGCATGAACGCCTAAGATGCTGAATTCCTGGGTTGGAATTCTGGCATGAATATCAACAAATGTTTAGCAATGGTAAACCCTCTTAACTCTGGCAACATTTGCGAGTACTATGCCATGCATAGAAGCCTTTGTAAAATCTTCTCCTCAAAAAGGTGTTGCACTGCAGCACACCGTCCGGACTCGGCTATAATCAGGAGGTCCCTTATTAATGAGCTTAAATTTGAATCGGAAGCACTCTTTAGGAGAAGTTTTTATATGGCATAGTACCTCACAAATGTCGCCAGCATTAGCCACCGCTGAAAATTTTATGATGGTCTCGCCAGTATTCGAACACAGGCGTTCAGCGTCATAGGCCACCTCTGCGCTACGGAAGACTGATTTGAATGTTGGAGAGGTAATTTTGCAAAGTTTTAGCCAATCGGGAGATAGGTTTATATGGGTGAGCTATATCAGGGTATGCACCGATTCGGACCATATTTAGCCTGAATTTTTGTTTGTTTCTCTTTCGAGACGAGCTCAATGATCGGAGATGCAAATGGAAAAGGAAAGCCAAAGATAGCAACACACACCAATCGCTATGGGAAGCGTTTCGTCTTTGGTTAGAAGACTTTTCAACCATATTAGGTGTAATGGCTTCAAGGGCCGTGCGTTGGTATGTCATATTCGAATCGTATTAATAGCGAAAACGCATCTATGATACAATTACCACATTAACCACGCTCGACAACCCTGTCTATAAGCTGTACTTTTCCCAATGTGTGTATTTTTTGCTAATAACAGACATTCTTTCTGTGACAAATTACACTTCCTCCGTACTAGACACGATTTTGTGCACCTGTTGGAAGTTGTATTGATGGCCTCGAACGCCAAGACAACGACTATGGTTTTCGCTGTTGATCCGAGTACCCCGGTTCGAATCCTGGCCAGACTCTGTCGAATTTTTCATTCTTCAAGTTTTTTACCTGTAAGGGTGAAGATCATTAAATATTAAAATTTTTGTTTGTTTCTCTTTCGAGACGAGCTCAATGATCGGAGATGCAAATGGAAAGGGAAAGGGACAGCCAAAGATAGCAACACACACCAATCGCTATGGGAAGCGTTTTGTCTTTGGTTAGAAGGCTTTTCAACCATATTAGGTGTGATGGTGGCTTCAAGGGCCGTGAGTTGGTAGAACTTCTCATAGGAGAAGGCGTTGTGCAAAATTTCAGCCAAATGAGACAAATACTACGCCCTCTAAGGACTCAAAAAGAGCAATCGTTAGATCGGTTTTTATGGGAGCTTTATCGTGTAAGAGTTAAGCGCAGTAGAGGTTTAACAAGAATAACTGGAAAATGGTGTATATGGGAGCTATATGAGGTTTTTTTATATGATTCTTCACCCATGGCTTTGATTACATGAAAGCAAAATTGGAAAGCTTTCGGCAAATGTTGCCACAGTAGGTCTAAAAATCAACTTAGCTAAGACCAAGTTCATAGGCACGACAAATATGACCCCACTCACTTCAAACGGCCATATCATTGAAGATGTTGACAACTTTTGTTATCTTGACAGCAACATTTGTATACCCTACACCATAGGATGGGGGTATACTATGGTTGCCCAAAAAGTAATTGCGGATTTTTCATATAGTCGGCGTTGACAAATTTTTTTACAGCTTGTAACTCTGTAATTGCATTCTTTCTTCTGTCAGTTATCAGCTGTTACTTTTAGCTTGCTTTAGAAAAAAAGTGTAAAAAAGTATATTTGATTTCAGTTCATTCTAAGTTTTATTAAAAATGCATTTACTTTCTTTTAAAAAATCCGCAATTACTTTTTGGGCAACCCAATAATTTCGTCATTTTGTTTGTTACTCCTCGAAATATTCGTCTAAGACCCCATAAAGTATATAAATTCTTGATCGTCACGACATTTTAAGTCGATCTAGCCATATCCGTCCGTCCGTCCGTCTGTCTGTCGAAAGCACGCTAACTCTCGTAGGAGTAAAGCTAGCCGCTTGAAATTTTGCCCAAATAGTTCTCATAAGCATAGCTCGGTTGGGATTGTAAATGGGCCATATCGGTCCATGTTTTGTTATAGCTACCATATAAACCGATCTTGGATCTTGACTTCTTGAGCCACTAGAGGGCACACTTCTTATCCGATTTTGGATGACGTGGTTTTATAGCACTTCCAATAGCTGTGTTGAGTATGATTGAAATCGGTCCATAATCAGATATAGCTGTCATATAAACCTATCTGGGGTCTTGACTTCTTGAAGCTCAAGAAGTCTAGAAGCTGAAGAAGTCAAGACCCAAGATCGGTTTATATGGCAGCTATATCAGGTTATGGACCGATTTAAACCATACTTAGCGCAGTTGTTGACAATCGTAACGAAACATGTCATGCAAAATTTCTGTCAAATCGAATAGGAATTGCGTCCTCTGGAGGCTCAAGAAATCTAATCGGAAGATCGGTTTATATGACGACTATATCAGGTTATGGACTGATTTAGACTATTAGACTTGGCACAGTTGTTGGGAGCCATACCAAAACACTTCATGCAAAATTGCAGCCGAATCGGATAAGAATTGCGCACTCTAGAATTCAAGACCCAAGGTCAGTTCATATGGCAGCTATATCAGATTATCAATCGATTTAAACCATGCCTGGCACAGTTGTCGAAAGTGATTGACTTAAACACCGGGTGCAAAATTTCTGCCAAATCGGGCAAGAATTGCGGTTTATCTTGGGCAACGAATGATTGATGGTCCCATCTATCATTAGTTGCCCTTCGGCCCCAGTCCTGAAAACTTAGCTTACATGTCGCTAGAGGCATACCCACAGATTCCAGTGTCCCTGGAGTGTGTAAGGTAGTTCCTAGTCTCGCGAGCTTGTCTGCTTTAGAATTCCCTGGGATATCTCTGTGGCCCGGCACCCAGAACAGGTTAATTTTGAACTGTTCAGCAATCTCGTTGAGAGATCTGCGATAGTCCATGGCGGTTTTTGTGTTCAGAAATACGTTCTCCAGGGATTTAATGGCTACCTGGCTGTCTCAGTAGATATTTATGCCAATCGTCGCAATGACATTATATCTTAACCATTCCACCACTTCCTTAATTGCAAGGATCTCTGCTTGATACACACTGCAGTGGTCGGGTAACCTTTTCGATATGACCACTTCTAGATCTTTAGAGTACACCCCAAAACCCATTGGTCTTTAGATTGGAAGTCTATGTAACTTCTGTTACAAGGGATATCGTAGTTCCAATCGATTCTATCAGGAATAATGGTACAGTAATTTCTTATCAAAAAGCGGCTCAGGTAGGGAACATCGGATATTATATCAAGAATAACACAGTGTCCGTAGCCGCCACATGACCAATGAGAAAGCTCCCTTAATCTCACGGCAGTGGTTGCTGCAATTTGGATAGCCACAATGTCCAGAGGCATAAGACGTAGCATTTAGTTCAGTGCATCAGATGGTGTCGTCCTCAGTGCAGCTGTGATGCACACACAAGCCATCCTTTGAATCCGGTAAAGTATTGAGCAACAGGTGAACTTTTGAAGTGCCGTCCACCAGACCACAACACTATATAGCATAATAGGTCTGACAACTGCAGTATATACCCAATGCATAAAACTCGGTCTAAACCCCCAACTTTTGCCAATGGCTCTCTTGCCGGTGTATAGGGCAAGAGTTGCTTTTCTTGCCCTTTCCGAAATGTTGGATTTGAAGGTCATTTTCCTGTCCAGCATAGCACCCAGGTATAAAAAACGCAGTTATTTGGCGTCTTCTGTAAGTTGAACATTCTCCCCATCCAAGGAGGCAGGTTCTACTGTAGGCAACTTGTATCTCCTGCTGAAAAGAACTACTTCTGTATTGCTAGGATTTATACCTACACCACTTTCGGTAGCCCACTTTGTTGTTGCACATAGAGCTTCCTGAAGTATATCTCTTAGAGTGCTGGAAAAGTTGTCCAGAGGCATAAGACGTAGCATTTAGTTCAGTGCATCAGATGGTGTCGTCCTCAGTGCGGCTGTGATGCACAAACAAGCCATCCTTTGGATCCGGTTAAGTATTGAGCTGCAGGTGGACTTTTGAAACGCCGTCCACCAGACCACAACACCATATAGCATTATAGTTCTGACAACTGCAGTATATACCCAATGCATGACACTCGGTCTAAACCCCCCACTTTTGCCAATGGCTCTCTTGCAGGTGTATAGGGCAAGAGCGGCCTTTCTAGCCCTTTCCAAAATGTTGGATTTGAAGATCAATTTCCTCTCGAGCAAAACACCCATGTATTTTGCACCTTCTGTAAATGGAACATTCTCCCCACCCAAGGAGGCAGGTTCTATTGAAGGCAACATGTATCTACTACTACTACTACTACTACTACTTTTCCCAACTAGCTTTGCCCAAAAAATAATTGCGGATTATATATCACATTTGCCACATTCTTAGTGCTTAAGTGCAATTGGTACTCAAACATGTCATATCTTCCAGAAAGCAGTTTAAAACATATTTTGTCCAAAAGCTGTATTTTGTTAAACTAAAAATGGAATCTTAAACTAAATTAGCAAAGTAACTTATATGGTGTCAATTGGGTATGACACATGGAAAAAATTTATGTGCTGTTTAGCGATGAAAAGCACCAAACAACATGTTGTTATATGCAGCCAAAAGACAGCTTTATTCGATGCCTTAGTCTAGTATGTACCGTAAGGTGTTTTTTAGACTTCAAAGTGGTAAAGATTCAACGTATACCGTGTTATAATAGATATGCTTGAAATTAACCCATTGGGGACCAAAGGTTGGAAGTCTATATCATCTTAATACCTACCATCATAGCTGTGTACTAACTTTTTCAATCCGTTTGCAACACCTCGAAATATTGATCTGCGTTGCCAGAAGGTATTCTTGATCGTCTTCACATTCAAAGGTCTGGCCATGTCCGTCCGATCTGGCCATGTCCGTCCGTCCGTCTGTCGTAATCACGAATGAATAAAGATATCCGCTTGAAATTTTGCACAGATACTTCTTTTCGATGTAGGTCGTTGGGGATTGCAAATGGTCCATATCCGTTCAGATTTGGATATAGACCCCCCCCCCCCCCCCCCCATCAGGGACGTAGCCATGGGGGCCCATTGCACAGC
Source organism: Stomoxys calcitrans (assembly GCF_963082655.1). Lineage (NCBI taxonomy): Eukaryota > Metazoa > Arthropoda > Insecta > Diptera > Muscidae > Stomoxys > Stomoxys calcitrans. The sequence continues at coordinate 262,960,541 of NC_081552.1, read as the reverse complement.
CCAAACGGCTAAAGCTAGAGTCATTAAATTTGGCACGAATGCGGGTCTTGGGTATATTATAGATATAGCCCCCCCCCCCCCATCAGGGACGTAGCCATGGGGGCCTCGTGCCCATCCCAAACGGCTAAAGCTAGAGTCTTAAATTTGGCACAAATGCGGATCTTGGGTCGTAGGCGCGCGATGAGACGGGGTTTTGTGATATTCGTACCTTAAGATATTAAACACTAGGAAATGGTGACTTTTTACCCAGCGCGAACGGATTCGGCTAGAATTTAGATTTTGGGCTCAAATTAAAGAGCGTCTCACAAAAATGAAGATTTGGTGTCATAAATTTCTCAAAATAGTACCGGAAGTGGGGAAAATGGTACGTTTAGTACCATCATTGGTTCTTTTTGGTACCTTGCTTGTTAACTGAGCTAGAGCTTTGAATTTAGGTACACTATGGCAACTCTAAATTGGGATGACAAAAGAGTTTTTGGACATTTAGAAACAAAAAAAAGTACCAAAAAGGGTACGATATAGGTAAAATTGTATAGGGCGAACGGGTAGAAGTTCTAGAACTTTGAAATTTGGCTTCAATCATTGTTGTTGCAAAGTAAAGGGGGTCGATAGAAAAAATAGTAATGGAAAAGGAAGAAACGTACCTTAAGTACCTTATTTGGTACCATTCTGTACTTTCTTTACGGCTTGAATTAGAGCTCTGAAATTAAACTTGTAGATTCTACTAAGAAATATATGTTGGCTGACTTAGTAATTTTCAACAAATCATACATCGTTTTGGTACCAAAAAGTACGATGTAGCTTTTTCACTTTTACAGTGAACGGAGAAGGGTAAAATTTAAAAATCGCTAGAAATGATCAAAAATATGATAAGCATGAAATGTTGAAATCGTACCAGTAGTGAATAAAACTTACATATGTGCTGTAATTCGTACCATTTAGTACTTTCATTATACATAGATTGAACTGCAGATCTGGGATACAGGTACATCTTGGCAGTATGTACCGAACGACCAGAAGATTTTGTTGATATTTGCACATTTTGATACTAAAACGTACCAAATGGCACCTTCTTTACGGATTGAGCTACAGCTCTGAAAATTGCAATAAAGTTACATCTAGGCACTATATACCGTTCATTTTGGTACTAAAACGTACAAATTGGTACTTTACTTACAGACTGAGCGACATCGGTGAAATAAGTGATACAGGTACATCATGGCAGTAGGCAACGAATGACTAGAAGATTGTTTTGAAATTTGTACATTTAGGTACAAAAACCTGCAAAATGGTACTTTATTTACGGACAGAGCTAAAGATCTCAAAATTGCGATATTTTTATACCTTGCCAGTATTTTTCGGCCGACTAGAGAGTTTTTATACCCTCCACCATAGGATGGGGGTATACTAATTTCGTCATTCTGTTTGTAACTACTCGAAATATTCGTCTGAGACCCCATAAAGTGTATATATTCTTGATCGTCGCGACATTTTATGTCGATCTAGCCATGTCCGTCCGTCTGTCCGTCTGTACGTCCGTCTGTCCGTCCGTCTGTCTGTCTGTCGAAAGCACGCTAACTTCCGAAGGAGTAAAGCTAGCCGCTTGAAATTTTGCACAAATACTTCTTATTAGTGTAGGTCAGTTGGTATTGTAAATGGGCCATATCGGTCCATGTTTTGGTATAGCTGTCATATAAACCGATCTTGGGTCTTGAATTCTTGAGCCTCTAGAGTGTGCAATTCTTATCCGATTGGAATGAAATTTGGCACGACGTATTTTGTTATGATATCCAACAATTGTGCCAAGTATGGTTCAAATCGGTCTATAACCTGATATAGCTGCCATATAAACCGATCTTGGGTCTTGACTACTTAAGCCTCTAAAGGGCGCAATTCTTATCCGATTTGAATGAATTTTGGCACGACGTGTTTTGTTATGATATCCAACATCTGTGCCAAGTATGGTTCAAATCGGTCTATAACCTGATATAGCTGCCATATAAACCGATCTTGGGTCTTCACTTCTTGAGCCTCTAAAGGGCTCTAGAGTCGCAATTATTATCCGATCTGCCTGAAATTCTGTACGACGGATCCTCTCATGACCATCAACATACGTTTTATTACGGTCTGAATCGGTCTATAGCCCGATACAGCTCCCATATAAATCGATCTCTCTAGCTTGAGCCCCCAAAGGGCGCAATTCTTATTCGAATTGGCTGACATTTTACACAGGTCTCCAACATATAGTTTAATTGTGGTCCGAACCGGACCATATCTTGATATCACTCTAATAGCAGAGCAAATCTTTTCTTATATCCTGTTTTGCCTAAGAAGAGATGCCGGGAAAAGAACTCGACAAATGCGATCCATGGTGAAGGGTATATAAGATTCGGCCCGACCGAACTTAGCACGCTTTTATTTGTTCACATATATATCTCCTTAGTCCTTTAAAGGGTTAAATGGATGCTGCCAAAATGTAATTTTAAGTGGTAAATTTATTTCATAATAAAAAGAAAATAATCATAAATAATATGAGTGCGACTGTTATGTTTGTTTGAGCTTCAAATACTCTAAATGAAGTCAATATTTTCATAGTCTTCGACTTGTGATGTTTTCAAGCACGATTCGCTCTGGCTAAAGTTGAAACCACCATTTTCCAAATGTGTTTCCCCCCACCCCTAAAAAAAAAAGAAATTGCATGTTCGAATATCTGCTGAGTGTAGACCTGATAGACTTAGGAGGAGATTTTTGTTACCAACCAAACGCTTTAGGCATTGTGTCACTGGGAAATGTCAAATCGGGTAATAATAACGCAATACTAACAACAACCACTATGGGACTGGCTAAGTCCCATAGTCTAGCAAGCAAGCACACCATACAAACAGCCCGACTCAGACTTAGATTTGGAAAACTCCTTTGGTTTGCAGCATTGAAAACTCTTACAAAAGTGGACTTTTTTTTTGGTGACAACCAGCTTGCCTTTCCATAGTGCCTTGTCAGACACTATCGGCAGGAATTGCAGGTAAAAGCTATTACCTGCTGCCGCTGGTGGTAATATTTTCGCCTTTGCCAAACATTACTAATAACAATAACAGCAACAGCAACAACAACATAAACCACACCAACAATGGCAAACTCATAGAGTCCAAATCAAAACCATCAACCAGCTAAATTTTGTAGTCCAAAGAAAATTAACCGAAATATTTTTGTTGATTTTTTTATTTCATCCCAAACAGACACCTAACTTGGTCGCCAATGCTAACATTGTTGCTGGAGACGACAACTATGGACCACTACAATGGTTGCCAAGAAAATAAAAGTCAAACAATGACTATACCGCCATTCGCTCACTCACTCACTCACTAACTAAAGGTGGGGAGTCTATTATTAGTCTGGGTTTTTTCTCTAGCATTGATGGTTGAGTGTTATTTTCTTAGTCAATGCGGATGAAGCCCTCATGCATCCCAACTCTTGGGGATTTTTCCATCTTGCAATATGGAGAAAAATCGTACGATGGCAATTGTGGCGCTTGCAGATGATGTCGTTGCTCATTAATTAGTACATCATAATGTCCATTGGCATTTACACATAATCCACTATCTTCGATTACTCATGTAATGGACAAATGATTCAACTAAAGTTAAAGGTTATAATTAATACAATCGCCAGCATCGTATTAGGAAACACAAACCTCGTCATTAATGCTGAAATGCCTTGTTCTATGTCCTAATACAGAATATCTAAAGTCTTGGCCATCTGGACAAGCCAAGACAATTCATCAGCGCGTTTGTTTATCGCCTAATCACCTAAGCTTATTTTCTGGAAATATTCTAATATTGTTCGAAAATGCCATGTGACGATCTAGGTTCGTCCATCCGTCTACGCGTCCGTCCGTCTGCCTGTTGAAAGCACACTACAGGCTGTAAAAATGAAGATAATTAGCAGAGATTCTTTTTTTGTCCATAGCCGGGCTAAGTTCGAAAATGGGGGTTATATCAGACTATATCTTGATATAACCTCCATATAGACCGTTATTTTTCGGTAGCTGAAGGGGGAAGGACCCTCCCCCTTTTCCAAAAATACAAACCAAAATCAAAAGTGGACCGACCGGCACAATATAGGTATCAAATGAAAGTTATTGGAGAGTAGAATACGAATATGGTATTAAAATTTGAGTCTAAGAACCCATCGTACAGCCCCAACCCCAATACTCCCTCAAACAGACATATTGGACGTTCATTTTAATATGGGGCTCAACTGATAGGTATTCGGGAGTAGATTTCGAAGCTGGCATACAAAATCAAATCTAAGTATAAGGGACCACGCCACTCCTCAAAAACGCCCTTAGACCCGTTATGACTATATGATACTTAGCTGAACTGATTTTTTTAAAATTTTCATAGATTGTGTGTGTTTGTCTGGAAGAAAACAAAGGCTATATATTTTTATATATCAAGTGGAGGCGGACCCTCCCCCTAACCTCAAAAACGCCACCCATATCCGAAAGTGGCCCAATGGTCACAATAAGGGTATCAATTGAAAGGTATGGGAGATTAGAAAACGAATATGATAATAAAATTTGGATCCAAGTACCCAGCGGGTTCTTATCATTGAGTTGAAACTTGAATCGGAAAGCACTCATTGATGTGTGAGAAGTATGCCCCTGCTCTGTTCCTGGTGCTTTTAAAAATTAGGATAATGAGAAGTGCTTTTAAGGGGAGGGATGGCACCTCATACATTTCGACTCAAATATGGATATCAAATTCGTGCTGCACTTCCAAATCCCTTTAATTTGAGCCCCCTCCACCCGATATCTAAAAATTATATAGCCTATGTTTCCTTCCAGACAAACGTACACAATCTATGAACATTTTAAGAAAATTGGTTCAGCCAAGTATCATATATTCATAATGGGTCTAAGGGCGTTTTTGAGGGGTGGCGTGACCCCCTATACTTCCATCTGATTTTGTATGCCAGATTCGAAATCTACTCCCGAATACATTTCATTTGAGCCCCATATTAAAATGAACGTCCGATGAGTCTGTTTGGGGGAGTTTTGGGGTTGAGACGGCCCGCTGGGTACTTTAACTCAAATTTTAATACCCTATTCGTATTCTACTCTCCAATACCATTCATTTGATACCTATATTGTCTCAATCGGTTCACTTTTGATTTTGGGTTTTGTTTTTGGCATAAGGAGGAGGGTCCGTCCCCCAACCGATATCGAAAACTTATATAGCCTATGTTTCCTTTCAGACCAACTTACACAATATGCGAAAATTTCGAGGAAATCGGTTCTGCCGTTTTTCAGTCTATACGGAACAAACAAAACCGAGTCTCATTTATCCGTGATTGGGTAATGTGCCCATTTTGGCCGTTTTTGTGGGGGGGTGAGGTGATCCCTATTCTTCGACATGAATTTGTATGCCAGATTCGTTATCCACTCCCGCATACTTTTCATTTGATCCCCATATTGTCCTTATCGGTCCACTTTTGATTTTGAGTGGCGTTTTTGGGGTAACGGGGAAGGGGCCGCCCCCTTCCGTTATCCATAACTATAACGCCTATTCCTACTTCATAATCATATTCGTAATCTACTCCCGAATACCGTTTATTTGAGTCCCATATTGTCATGCTCATCAAATAAACCTATTTTAAGGGGCTTTGGGGAAGGGGCGGTCCCCCAGGTACATGGAGCCAACTTTTATAATGAAATTCGAACTCTACTTTGGAGTTCCTTTCATTTGAATCCCATATTGCCCAGATCGGTTCAATTTTATTTTTGGGTAGTAAAAAATATGCCATCTGAGAACAGATAGAGATAACTCTTTAAAATTTGATATTTTTAGAGACCAGATGTTATCGAGATCGTGTGCAAAATCAAGGCCCTAGGTGGTCGAGACGCTTCTTGGCAGGGATTTAAATTAGATCATCTCGGAATTTTGAAAAATTGTTCAGGCTGCCAAATCTTCATTTGGGGTTCGATTTAGCGAACTCTTTCTGTGCTGGATAGTGCACAAAAATCCCCACAAAAAAAGTCTGCTTGAGATATTCAATATTTCCCCCTGTTTCGGGCATATTCGACTTTTAATTGGTATTTTTGAAATTTTGCCGCCAGACCCATTTTCAATGACTCTCTTTGGATTCTTTCAAAGGCTGCTGTTCCGTTGACCGACCTATGATATCTATGTCCTCGGCATAGGCGAGTAGCATGTGTTCTCTTGCGATTAGTGTGCCATATTTATTCACATCTGCATCTCGTATAATCTTCTCCAGCAGGATATTAAAGAGATCACACGATAGGCTTCTTCTCTTCTTCTTGTCTGAAACCTCGTTTGGTATTAAAATGGTTCGGAGAGATTCTTTCCTATTCTTACTGAGAAACGTGTATCAGCGTAAGTGTCATCCTGCAGAGTCTTATTAATTTCGCAGGGATACCAAACTCAGACATGGCTTGATATACCTTTGTATTCAACAAAGAGATGGTGGGTGCTGATTTGTCCTTCTCGGGTCATTTCCAGGATTTGGCGCAGTGTGAATATTTGGTCTAGGGTTGATTTACCTGGTCTTAAGCCGCATTGATAGGGCCCAATTATCTCATTGACTTTAGGTTTCAATCTTTCACACAGTACGCTCGAGAGTATCTTATATGCGATGGGGAGGAGACTTATTCCTCTTTAGTTGGCACATTCCGTCTTGTCTCCTTTCTTGTGTACGGGACATAGTATGCTGAGGTTCCCATCATCGCGTATGCGTTCTTTTAGCCAGATTGCGCAGATAAGCTGATGCATACGTGTCGCCTCCGGTCTTAAATAGTTTAGCGGGTAACCCGTCGGCTCCTGTTGCCTTGTTGTTCTTTAGTCGGGTAACTGCTACTTGGACCTCATTCTGACTAGGAGGTAAACATTCGATACCATCATCAGGGATTGGTTCTGCGGTATCCTCTTCGCCGCCAACATCGGACACTAGCAGTTGGGTAAAATGTTCTTTCCATATCCTTAAGCATGTTATCTGTGTCTGTTACCAGATTTCCTTCTTTGCCTCTGCAGGAGGATGTGCCTGCACTAAAGCCATCGGTTTGGTGTTTAATTCTTTGGTAGAATTTCCGGACTTCATTCTGACTCCTGTAAACACACAAATGAAGATTTCAGACCTTGGAGTGAGACAGAGCTATATCTAAGTATTACACCTCCAAATCTGTATGGTTTGCTTAAGAATGCCTAAATGACGAAAAAAACGACTCTCCTGCTAATTAAATTATCTAAAAACAAAAATTCCCATAAAAATTTTATCGTTTTTTTTTTCAGAAGATCATTCAATTATATCGTTCAAATAATGCTCATTGTTGTTATTATTATTTGGACTCTTAAATTTGCAACTTTAAGGAAACACTTTAAGTTGCATGAGTGGGGGAAAAAAGCACACAATTGGCAAATTGCGATCATTTACACGAATCCAACACGGCACCCCATCAAAATAGGGTCAATCACAGTTGAACCACAAATCACTGAGAAAAGGCCAACATTTCATAGATGTTCGCAAGATTATCGCATTGGCCAAAGTGAGAGTAGGAGCCTAGTGCGGCATAACGAGAGCGAGTAAGCCAGAAGCGGCAACAGCTGCAGTAGCTTACAGCAGCTCCTTCGATGCAACCAGCCAATGCAATGGTCGGTCACCAGCAAATTGATAAAATCCATAACAAAAAACGCCTCAAACTTAAGACGGCTCACTGACTATGTACTTTGAGTAGTTAGTCATATCGATGGCTTTTTTTTTCTGAGAGGCACCAAGTGTGAAAAATTTTAATAATTTGCAAAACGTTTTATGGCAAAAACGCTTTGACGTGACTAAGGCAAAAAAGTTTAAAGGCAACGAAACTCCAAATGACTGAAGATTGTTGGGAGAGTTTCAAGAGCTGCTATTACACAACTCATTGGCCATTGGTTCCAAAGGGACTTTAATGTTTTTTTTTTCCTTTTTGGTTAAAAAATCATGATTTTGTTATAAAAGTCTTTTTATTTTTAATTCCATTTCTTTTCAGAGACATCACATCGAGGAAAGTAACAATGAAATTATTGATAAGCATATTTCTCGTGCTGATCATGGCAAGGAGTGGCCTTTGTTTGGCGCCCTATTACATGGAATATTATGCAAATTATCATGACTTCCATAACGACGATAAGGTAAGTTAGTCTTTGCAAATTGAGTAATTTTGAAAAATAAAGGAAGCGATTGAATAATTAGTGAAATTTCAACATATGACTGGTTCCTTAAACAAAAACCATTTAAGTGACTAATCAAGTTTTAAGTAATTTTATGTAAGTAGTGTTTCCTTAGGCATGTCGCAGGATTTACTTGACTTTGCTTGAAAGCAAAAACCCATGGGTGGTGGCATCGGTCTGACCGAAAAATCCGCAATTACTTTTTGGGCAACCCAATATATTTTCAAGGCCAACTCACTGAGTGGCCGCCCATTCCTAAAAACACTTTTCAAGCCGGTCATGGGGTGAGAGTGGAACTTAATATTCATAGTTTTTAGGGCCAATACCCCAAACCGGACATACTTGCTGACTTTTACAATAAGGAGTTAAAAAGGCGTTAAGTTCGGCCGGGCCGAACTTTGGATACCCACCACCTCGGCTATATATGTAAACCACCTTTCGTCAAAATCCGGTGCAAAACTCATAACTTATGTCCCATAGCAGAAGTATGTGGAGGGGCTTAACTTATCTCTTTATCCCAAATTTCGTCAACATCGGACAATAAATGCGCTTTTTATGGCCCCAAAACCTAAAACCGAGAGATCGGTCTATATGGCAGCTATATCCAAATCTGGACCGATCAGTGCGATAATGCAGAAGTATATCAAGGGGCTTAACCTAACTCACTGTCCCAAATTTCGGCGACATCGGACAATAAATGCGTGTTTTATGGGCCTAAGACCCCAAATCGGAGGATCGGTCTATATGGCAGCTATATCTAAATCTGAACCGATCTGAACCAAATTCACAGAGGACGTCAGAGGGCCTAAGACAACGCACTGTTCCAAATTTCAGCAAAATCGGATAATAAATGTAGCTTTTATGGGCATATAACGCTAAATCGGAGGATCGGTCTATATGGCAGCTATATCCAAATGTGAACCGATCTGAGCCAAATTGACGAAGGACGTTGTAGGGCCTAACACAACTCACTGTATCAAATCGTAGCAAAATCGGCCAATAAATGTGGCTTTTATGGGCCTAAGACCCTAAATTTGAGGATCGGTCTATATGGCAGCTATATCCAAATCTAGACCGATCTGAGCCAAATTTACGGAGGATATCGAAGGGTCTAACACAACTCACTGTCCCAAATTTCAGCAAAATCGAATAATAAATGTGGCTTTTATGGGCCTAAGACCCTAAATCGGCCGATCGGTCTATATGGGGGCTATATCAAGATATAGTCCGATATAGCCCATTTTTGAACTTAACCTGCTTATGGACAAAAAAAGAATCTGTGCAAAGTTTCAGCTCAATATCTCAATTTAAAGGCTGTAGCGTGATTTCAACAGACAGACGGACAGACGGACGGACATGTCTTGATCGTCTTAGATTTTTACGCTGATCAAGAATATATATACTTTATAGGGTCGGAAATGGATATTTCGATGTGTTGCAAACGGAATGACAAAATGAATATACCCCCATCCTTCGGTGGTGGGTATAAAAACGAATTTGATATCCAATTTTGAGGCCAATGGCAATATGGGGTTCAAATAAATGATATATAGATATATGAGAAGAGAGTACGTTGCTGACATATTTTCCGGGCTTAGTGTTTGGGGGACTACTCCAATCCCCAAAATCCCCTAAATCGGGCATATTTACCGAACATGTCAATGTGGAACTTAAATGAAAGGTATTGGGGATAGAGCTAGAATTGATACCCATTTTCGGGACCAATTTTCTGGGGGTCTACTCCTTTTCCAAAATACTCCACAAACAGCAATTTTTTAGTGACCATCGCAATATGGGGCTCAAATAATGGTGTTTGGGAGTAGAATACGAATTTCATTTCCAAATGTAGGACCATGCATGTAGGGCATGACCCCTTTGCCAAAACACCCCCAAAGGTGTTACAAACAGAATGACGAAATTAGTATACCCCCCATCGTATGGTGGAGGGTATAAAAAGAAACCAACTCCTCTATCTCTCAATCAAAAACCCAGTCTACTAAACCAAAATTCAATTGGAAAAGGAAAGAAAAAATTTCCCTTATTATAAATTGATTAGAACATTTGGGCCGAAATCCTGGCGGTACTGCAATACCAGGCCAACCCGCGACAGAAGTGGAGCAAGCTCCTAAACATTCCGACTATTTCCAAAAATCAGTTTAACATTTGTTGTCCTCCGATGGAGGATCTATCAGATGTTAAGCTGATAAGAACAGATACTACACTTTGATCTTAGCCATAAGGCCGAGAAGCGATAACTGTGATGCCATAACGCCAAGAACTTATATTCGAACACAACTAAACCAAATGAGATGTAGAAAGTAATAAAATGCGAAAATATGTACACTGAAGCACTTAATAGTGTGCAGAACATTGCAAATGACTTAAAACGACCCTTTTACTAAGAAGTAAATTTGAGGGATGGAAGCATTTTTACCTGTAGAAGTTGTGGAATATGCACAATTGGTAGGGATGTATGTGCGCAGCCACGAAGACAGAGATATACTTTTTTTATACCCACCACCGAAGAATGGGGCATATTCATTTTGTCTTTTCGTTTGCCGCACATCGAAATATCCATTTCCGACCCTATAACGTATATTCTTGATCAGCGTAAAAATCTAAGACCATCTGGACATGTCCGTCCCTCTGTCCGTCTGTCTGTTGAAATCACGCTACAGCCTTTAAAAAAAGAGCTATTGAGCTGAAACTTTGCACAGATTCTTTTTTTGTTCATAAGCAGGTTAAGTTTGAGGATGGGCTATATCGGACTATATCTTGATATAGCCCCCATATAGACCGATCCGCCGATTTGGGGTCCGTGGCCCATTAAAGCCACATTTTACTATCTGATTTTGATGACATTTTAGGCGGTGAGTTGAGTTAGGCCCTTCGACATCCTTGGTCAATTTGGCTCAGATCGGTCGAGATTTAAATATAGCTGACATATAAACCGACCCACCGATTTAGGGTCTTAGGCCCAGAAAGCCACATTTATTAACCGATTTAGCTGAAATTTGGGTCAGTGAGTTGTGTTGGGTCCTTCGACATCCTTCTTTAATTTGGTCCAGATCGGTCAAGATTTGGATATAGCTGTCATATAGACCGATCCTCCGATTTAGGGTCTTAGATCCATAAAAGCCACATTTATTATCCGATTTTGCTGAAATTTGGGACAGTTAGTTAAGTTAAGCCCCTTGACATACTTCTGCAATATGGTACAGATCGGTTCAAATTTCGATATAGATGCAATATAGACCGATCTCTTGGTCTATGGTTTTGGGGGCCATAAAAGGCGCATTTATTGTCCGATGTCGCTGAAATTTGAGACCGTGAATTGTGTTAGGCCCTTCGACATCCTTCTTCAATTTGGACCAGATCGGTCCAGATTTGAATGTAGCTGCCATATAGACCGAGTTAAGGGTTTAGGCCCATAGAAGGCGCATTTATTATCCGATTTCACTGAAATTTGACACAGTGACTTATGTTAGGCTTTTCGGCATCCGTGTCGTATATGGTTAAGATCGGTTTATTTTTAGATATAGCTAACGGTCCAGTAGCTCCAGGGATGCTTTTGAAGCTCCAGCCCATACATGTGAGTTGTACTCCATTTTCGGCCTTATGAAAGCAGTGTAAATGTTAAGAAAATCAGACGGAGTGAAGTAATTCTTACATGGTTTAAGGAAGCCTTAACACTTGAATGCTTCTTTCGACACTTCGAATACATGTTTAGCCCAACGGACATAACTTTGTATTTTCATGCCCAGAACATGAAGAGCTTCTAATTGCTCAACATCTACACCGTTGATAGACAAAGATGATCGTAATGGGTCAGCGAGTCGTTTGTGTGACGATTCATTCGACCCCACTCAGAAATGGCCAGCAAATCCTGGCAGAGTGTATCACCCATAACCCGTCTCTTGTCCTCAATCTCTCGAAGACTCGGGCTATGGTCGAATGAGTACGAATGACAGAGATTACTGTCATCCGCAAATGAGTAGATCGAATTCGATGTCTGACCCAACAGATCGTTGATGAAAACTAGAAAAAGAGAAGGCCACAGAGCAGAGCCCTGTGGTACACCTGCGGTCAATTTGTGCTCATTGGATGATCTCTGGTGCGATCTCTGAGAAAGCTCGAAATAAATCAACCGACACAAAATGCGTTTATAATTTGACAGTTAATTTTAACAAAATTACATTTTAAACTAAAATTCTTTAAAAATTCACTATGATTTTTTAAAATTATACATTTTTTGATAATAATTGCCAAACGTTCTTCTATGATTTCAGTTAAACTACAAATATCACTATTACATCGATCATGCTCCCTCCAAAGTTCACATGATGCACACCGAAGAACGCCATGGCGATAAAGTTGTGGGTCAATATGGTCTACTGGAACCCAATGGCATGGTACGCAGTGTCCACTATCAAGTGGTGGGCGATAATGGTTTCGAAAGTGTTGTGCAGACCCGAACTCCCCACAGTTCATCCCATATACGACTGATGAGTCAGAAACAACCATTGCGACCGATTGTCCAAAATGAACCGGTAGCTTCCATCATATGATTCGTTTGTTTATTAGTTGATTAAGGTGTGTTATTTAAATTTTTTTTGATTTTCATCAGATTTTCTCGTTGTTTTGATTGGAATTCACATTAAAGGGTAATAAAATTACATGTCACTTCAGCCTGTTTTTGTGGTCATTTTTATTGTGAAAATACAAAGGTGATATTAAAGTGACACTGTTATCGTTCACTAACTTCCCACGGTCTGAATTTAATGAGAACAATAATAAACATAAATTTATTATAAACAGAATTATACTTCCAGTTTGTTAAGAGCAGCCGAAAAGTAGCAAAACATGAAAATATTGTGAAGTATTGTGAAATATTGTCTCTCATTAGGGGTTCTTAAAAAAAAAAAAAACAAGTAAAAAGGCGTTAAGTTCGGCCGGGCCGAACTTTGGATACCCACCACCTAGGGCATATATATAAAGCACCTTTCGCCAAAATCCTCTGAAAAATGCATACCTTATGCCCCATAGCAGCTATATCGAAATATGTTCCAATTGTATATAACAAAATATTGGTATATATAACAGCTATTTTCAAATCTGGACTAATGTGGGCCAAATTGAAGAAGGATGTCGAAGTGTCTAACACAACCCACTGTCCAAAATTTCAGCGAAATCGGATAATAAATGTGGCTTTTATGGGCCTAAGACCTTAAATTGGAGGATTGGTCTATATAGCAGCTATATCCAAATCAAGACCGATCTGGGCCAAATTGGCGAAGAATGTTGAAGGGCCTCACTGTCCCAAATTTCAGCAAAATCGGATAATAAATGAGGCTTTTATGGTCTTAGACCCTAAATTGGAGGAACGGTCTATATGGCAGCTTTAACCAAATCTGAACCGAACTGTGCCATATTGCAGAAGTATGTCGGAGGTTCTAACACAACTTACTGTCGCAAATTTCAGCAAAATCGGACAATAAATGAGCCTTTTATGGGCCCAAAACCTCAAATCGGAGGATCGGTCTATATGGCAGCAATATCTAAATCTGGGCCGATCTGGGTCATATTGCAGAAGTATGTCGAAGGGCCTAACACAACTCACTGTAAAAAATTTCAGCAAAATCGGTTAATATATGTGGCTCTTATGGGCCTAAGACCCTAAATCGGAGGATCGGTCTGCATGGCAGCTATATCCAAATTTGGACCGATATGTGCCATATTGCAAGAGTACGTCGAGGGACCTAACTTAACTCACTGTCCCAAATTTCGGCGACATCATAGAATAAATGCGCCTTTTATGGGACCAAGACCTTAAATCGAGAGATCGGTATATATGGCAGCTATATCCAAATCTGGACTGATCTAGGCATAATTGAAGAAAGGTGTTGAAGGGCCCAACACAACTCACTGTCCAAAATTTCAGCAAAATCGGTTAATAAATGTGGCTTTTATGGGCCTAAGACCCTAAATCGGAGGATCGGTCTATATGGCAGCTATATCCAAATTTGGACCGATATGTGCCATATTGCAGAAATATGTTGAGGTGCCTAACCTAAATCACTGTCCCAAATTTCGGCGACATCAGACGTTAAATGCGCCTTTTATGGGTCCAAAGCCTTAAAACGGGGGATCGGTCTATATGGCAGCTATATCCAAATCTTGACCGATTTGGGCCTTATTGACGAAGGATGTCGAAGGGCATAACACAACTCATTGTCCCAAATTTTGGCACAATCGGATAATAAATGTGGCTTTTATGGGCCTAAGACCCTAAATCGGAGGATCGGTCTATATAGCAGCTATATCCAAATCAAGGCCGATCTGGGCCAAATCGACGAAGAATGTTAAAAGGCCAAACACAACTCGCTGTCCCAAATTTTTGCAAAATCGGATAATAAATGTGGCTTTTATGGGCCAAAGACCCTAAATCGGAGGATCGGTAATTGCATTCTTTCTTCTGTCAGTTATCAGCTGTTACTTTTAGCCTGCTTTAGAAAAAAAGTGTAAAAAAGTATATTTGAATCAAGTTCATTCTAAGTTTTATTAAAAATGCATTTACTTTCTTTTAAAAAATCCGCAATTACTTTTTGGGCAACCAATACATAGGGTCGGAAATGGATATTTCGATGTATTGCAAACAGATTGGCAAAATTATTACACCCCCATCCTTCGGTGGTGGGTGTAAATATTGAGATTTTTTAATCTCTTTGATTTTGTCCTTACTTGTTGTCCTTACTTTACTTCTTCAAATGAACTCATTTTTCTCAAAAGTTACTCAGCTTGATTAAGGCATAATTAATGATTGAGTTATATTCAAGGTGTCAAATTTTTATCTGTCTACTTACATGCTTCCAGATTATTTGTTGAGGTGTTCAGTGCTCCCCTTTCGTTGTTTTATTGTGTTTTGCTAATTAATTATTGACACGTTTTGAAAATAACCAGAGGAATTGAACAAAATACAAAGTTCGTTACCCTCAAAATCACAAATAAATTATAATTGTTAATAAAAAAAAAAAGAGTTTTTGCTTTTTTACTAATATCAATATTTATTTTAATAAAATAGTACTGCCTTCTCATTTGACTTATGATTCCATTTTTCCCATAGATTTATAGTATGACATGCCTTCAAATTGAGTTTGACTGTTTTCATGGTCTGCTACACAAGTGAGAGACAAGTTCGTGTCTTAAGTCTTTTGTTTTGGTAGTGTTGACAAGTATTTGTAGTGAGTTTTGAATTCATATTTCATATAACACGATGGAGTCCATAGGAATTATAGGCGATTACTTTCGTAGGATCGTAGTTGAACCATAAAGACTCAAGTTTGTCATAGGAAGTTTACTTCTTAAGATGGTCTCCAAGACTATGCAGAAGGGCCGAAAGGGGCTTGCATAGACATATGACCGGGATAGACCCAGAGGTCTCAATGTTAACCCAGAGAAGATTGAACTATGCCTGTTCACGAGGAAGACGAAGGTGGGCCAATTTAACGCACCATGTTTTCTCAATAAAACGATTTCGATATCTGACAAGGTCAAATACTTAGGTGTGATCTTGGACAGGAAACTGAATGGGAAGTGACATTTAGGCGCGTACTGAGAAGGCTCACAGATGTTGGGCACTATGTAGACGGGTAGGCTCGAAATGGGGCCTGAATCCGAGGATAGTCCACTGGCTTTACAGGAGCGTGATTAGACCAATACTTACTTATACCTCAGTAGTTTGGTGGACTGCTATGGAGAAAAGTGCAACATAAGGACCATACAACAGGTTCAGAGAACTTGATGTCTTGGCACAGGCGGAGCGATGAGGACCATGCCCACTAGGGCACTGAAAACTATTCTAGATATCTGACGAATTGACATACAGACTAATTGTGAGGCAGCCACTGCGGCTATGAGACTTAAGGCGATGAGAGAATGGATTGAGGATGGGAGCGGCTCATACCATCGCGGTATAATCGAGAAGACGATAGGAAACCTAGAAGGAAAGGAAGAGGTTTCCGATCGTCTTCTCT